>NC_092414.1:227741705-227906313 GCF_040894005.1 Engystomops pustulosus | reverse complement strand
GTCCCTGTGTGTCTGCTGCCTGAGTGAGTAGAGCCCCCAACCCTATAATACTCCCCCGCCCCGTCCTTATACTCATCTGACCCCATCCTCCATCATACCCCCCCTCCTTAAACTGATCTGACCCCATCCTCCATCATACTCCTCCCCCCTCCTTAAACTGATCTGACCCCATCCTCCATCATACTCCTCCCCCCCTCCTTATACTCATCTGACCCCATCCTCCATCATACCCCCCCTTCTTATACTGATCTGACCCCATCCTCCATCATACCCCCCCTCCTTATACTGATCTGACCCCATCCTCCATCATACCCCCCTCCTTATACTGATCTGACCCCATCCTCCATCATACTTCCCCCTCCTTATACTGATCTGACCCCATCCTCCATCATACTCCCCCCCTCCTTATACTGATCTGACCCCATCCTCCATCATACTCCTCCCCCCTCCTTATACTGATCTGACCCCATCCTCCATCATACTCCTCCCCCCTCCTTATACTGATCTGACCCCATCCTCCATCATACTCCTCCCCCCCTCCTTATACTGATCTGACCCCATCCTCCATCATACTCCTCCCCCCTCCTTATACTGATCTGACCCCATCCTCCATCATACTCCTCCCTCTCCTTATACTGATCTGACCCCATCCTCCATCATACTCCTCCCCCTCCTTATACTGATCTGACCCCATCCTCCATCATACTCCTCCCCCCCCTCCTTATACTGATCTGACCCCATCCTCCATCATACTCCTCCCCCCCTCCTTATACTGATCTGACCCCATCCTCCATCATACTCCTCCCCCCCTCCTTATACTGATCTGACCCCATCCTCCATCACTCCCTCCCTCCTCCTTATACTGATCTGACCCCCATCCTCCATCATACTCCCCCCTCCTCCTTATACTGATCTGACCCCATCCTCCATCATACTCCCCCCCCCCCCCCTATACTGATCTGACCCCATCCTCCATCATACTCCACCCTCCTCTTATACTGATCTGACCCCATCCTCCATCATACTCCCCCCACCCCTCCTTATACTGATCTGACCCCATCCTCCATCATACTCCACCCTCCTCCTTATACTGATCTGACCCCATCCTCCATACTCCCCCACCCCTCCTTATACTGATCTGACCCCATCCTCCATCATACTCCTCCCTCCTCTTATACTGATCTGACCCCATCCTCCATCATACTCCCCCCTCCTCCTTATACTGATCTGACCCCATCCTCCATCATACTCCTCCCCCTCCTTATACTGATCTGACCCCATCCTCCATCATACTCCTCCCCCCTCCTTATACTGATCTGACCCCATCCTCCATCATACCCCCCCCTCCTTATACTGATCTGACCCCATCCTCCATCATACTCCTCCCCCCTCCTTATACTGATCTGACCCCATCCTCCATCATACTCCTCCCCCCTCCTTATACTGATCTGACCCCATCCTCCATCATACTCCTCCACCCCTCCTTATACTGATCTGACCCCATCCTCCATCATACTCATCCCCCCTCCTTATACTGATCTGACCCCATCCTCCATCATACTCCTCCCCTCTCCTTATACTGATCTGACCCATCCTCCATCATACTCCTCCCCTCTCCTTATACTGATCTGACCCCCATCCTCCATCATACTCCCCCCTCCTCCTTATACTGATCTGACCCCATCCTCCATCATACTCCCCCCCCCCCCCTTATACTGATCTGACCCCATCCTCCATCATACTCCTCCCCTCCTTATACTGATCTGACCCCATCCTCCATCATACTCCTCCCCCCTCCTTATACTGATCTGACCCCCATCCTCCATCATACTCCCCCTCCTCCTTATACTGATCTGACCCCATCCTCCATCATACTCCTCCCCTCCTTATACTGATCTGACCCCCATCCTCCATCATACTCCTCCCTCCTCCTTATACTGATCTGACCCCCATCCTCCATCATACTCCTCCCTCCTCCTTATACTGATCTGACCCCCATCCTCCATCATACTCCTCCCCCCTCCTTATACTGATCTGACCCCCATCCTCCATCATACTCCTCCCCCCTCCTTATACTGATCTGACCCCCATCCTCCATCATACTCCTCCCCCCTCCTTATACTGATCTGACCCCCATCCTCCATCATACTCCTCCCTCCTCCTTATACTGATCTGACCCCCATCCTCCATCATACTCCTCCCTCCTCCTTATACTGATCTGACCCCATCCTCCATCATACTCCTCCCTCCTCCTTATACTGATCTGACCCCATCCTCCATCATACTCCTCCCTCCTCCTTATACTGATCTGACCCCATCCTCCATCATACTCCTCCCCTCCTCCTTATACTGATCTGACCCCATCCTCCATCATACTCCTCCCTCCTCCTTATACTGATCTGACCCCATCCTCCATCATACTCCTCCCTCCTCCTTATACTGATCTGACCCCATCCTCCATCATACTCCTCCCTCCTCCTTATACTGATCTGACCCCATCCTCCATCATACTCCTCCCTCCTCCTTATACTGATCTGACCCCATCCTCCATCATACTCCTCCCTCCTCCTTATACTGATCTGACCCCATCCTCCATCATACTCCTCCCCTCCTCCTTATACTGATCTGACCCCATCCTCCATCATACTCCTCCCTCCTCCTTATACTGATCTGACCCCCATCCTCCATCATACTCCTCCCCCCTCCTTATACTGATCTGACCCCCATCCTCCATCATACTCCTCCCTCCTCCTTATACTGATCTGACCCCCATCCTCCATCATACTCCTCCCTCCCTCCTTATACTGATCTGACCCCCATCCTCCATCATACTCCTCCCCTCCTCCTTATACTGATCTGACCCCCATCCTCCATCATACTCCTCCCTCCTCCTTATACTGATCTGACCCCCATCCTCCATCATACTCCTCCCCCCTCCTTATACTGATCTGACCCCATCCTCCATCATACTCCTCCCCCCTCCTTATACTGATCTGACCCCATCCTCCATCATACTCCTCCCTCCCTCCTTATACTGATCTGACCCCATCCTCCATCATACTCCCCCCTCCTCCTTATACTGATCTGACCCCATCCTCCATCATACTCCTCCCTCCTCCTTATACTGATCTGACCCCATCCTCCATCATACTCCTCCCTCCTCCTTATACTGATCTGACCCCATCCTCCATCATACTCCTCCCCCCCTCCTTATACTGATCTGACCCCATCCTCCATCATACTCCTCCCCCCCTCCTTATACTGATCTTACCCCATCCTCCATCATACTCCTCCCTCCTCCTTATACTGATCTGACCCCCATCCTCCATCATACTCCTCCCTCCTCCTTATACTGATCTGACCCCCATCCTCCATCATACTCCTCCCCCCTCCTTATACTGATCTGACCCCATCCTCCATCATACTCATCCCCCCTCCTTATACTGATCTGACCCCATCCTCCATCATACTCCTCCCCCCTCCTTATACTGATCTGACCCCATCCTCCATCATACTCCTCCCCCCTCCTTATACTGATCTGACCCCATCCTCCATCATACTCCTCCCCCCTCCTTATACTGATCTGACCCCCATCCTCCATCATACTCCTCCCCCCCCCTTATACTGATCTGACCCCATCCTCCATCATACTCCCCCCCCCTTATACTGATCTGACCCCATCCTCCATCATACTCCTCCCTAATCCTTATACTGATCTGACCCCATCCTCCATCATACTCCTCCCTCCTCCTTATACTGATCTGACCCCATCCTCCATCATACTCCTCCCTCCTCCTTATACTGATCTGACCCCATCCTCCATCATACTCCTCCCCCCTCCTTATACTGATCTGACCCCATCCTCCATCATACTCATCCCCTCCTTATACTGATCTGACCCCATCCTCCATCATACTCCTCACTCCTCCTTATACTGATCTGACCCCATCCTCCATCATACTCCTCCCCCCTCCTTATACTGATCTGACCCCATCCTCCATCATACTCCTCCCTCCTCCTTATACTGATCTGACCCCATCCTCCATCATACTCCTCCCTCCTCCTTATACTGATCTGACCCCATCCTCCATCATACTCCTCCCTCCTCCTTATACTGATCTGACCCCATCCTCCATCATACTCCTCCCTCCTCCTTATACTGATCTGACCCCATCCTCCATCATACTCCTCCCCCCTCCTTATACTGATCTGACCCCATCCTCCATCATACTCCCCCCTCCTCCTTATACTGATCTGACCCCATCCTCCATCATACTCCTCCCCCTCCTCCTTATACTGATCTGACCCCCATCTTCCATCATACTCCTGCCCCCCCTCCTTATACCGATCTGACCCCATCCTCCATCATACTCCTCCCTCCTCCTTATACTGATGACCCCATCCTCCATCATGCTCCTCCCCCTCCTCCTTATACTGATCTGACCCCCATCCTCCATCATACTCCTCCCCCCCCTCCTTATACTGATCTGACCCCATCCTCCATCATACTCCTCCCTCCTCCTTATACTGATCTGACCCCATCCTCCATCATACTCATCCCCCCCCTCCTTATACTGATCTGACCCCATCCTCCATCATACTCCTCCCCCCTCCTTATACTGATCTGACCCCCATCCTCCATCATACTCCCCCTCCCCCCCCCTTATACTGATCTGACCCCCATCCTCCATCATACTCCCCCTCCCCTTATACTGATCTGACCCCATCCTCCATCATACTCCTCCCTCCTCCTTATACTGATCTGACCCCATCCTCCATCATACTCCTCCCTCCTCCTTATACTGATCTGACCCCATCCTCCATCATACTCCTCCCTCCTCCTTATACTGATCTGACCCCATCCTCCATCATACTCCTCCCTCCTCCTTATACTGATCTGACCCCATCCTCCATCATACTCCTCCCTCCTCCTTATACTGATCTGACCCCCATCCTCCATCATACTCCTCCCCCCTCCTTATACTGATCTGACCCCCATCCTCCATCATACTCCTCCCTCCTCCTTATACTGATCTGACCCCATCCTCCATCATACTCCTCCCCTCCTTATACTGATCTGACCCCCATCCTCCATCATACTCCTCCCTCCTCCTTATACTGATCTGACCCCCATCCTCCATCATACTCCTCCCTCCTCCTTATACTGATCTGACCCCCATCCTCCATCATACTCCTCCCCCCTCCTTATACTGATCTGACCCCCATCCTCCATCATACTCCTCCCCCCTCCTTATACTGATCTGACCCCCATCCTCCATCATACTCCTCCCCCCTCCTTATACTGATCTGACCCCCATCCTCCATCATACTCCTCCCTCCTCCTTATACTGATCTGACCCCATCCTCCATCATACTCCTCCCTCCTCCTTATACTGATCTGACCCCATCCTCCATCATACTCCTCCCTCCTCCTTATACTGATCTGACCCCATCCTCCATCATACTCCTCCCTCCTCCTTATACTGATCTGACCCCATCCTCCATCATACTCCTCCCTCCTCCTTATACTGATCTGACCCCATCCTCCATCATACTCCTCCCTCCTCCTTATACTGATCTGACCCCCATCCTCCATCATACTCCTCCCCCCTCCTTATACTGATCTGACCCCCATCCTCCATCATACTCCTCCCTCCTCCTTATACTGATCTGACCCCCATCCTCCATCATACTCCTCCCCCCTCCTTATACTGATCTGACCCCCATCCTCCATCATACTCCTCCCCCCTCCTTATACTGATCTGACCCCCATCCTCCATCATACTCCTCCCCCCTCCTTATACTGATCTGACCCCCATCCTCCATCATACTCCTCCCCCCTCCTTATACTGATCTGACCCCCATCCTCCATCATACTCCTCCCCCCTCCTTATACTGATCTGACCCCATCCTCCATCATACTCCTCCCTCCTCCTTATACTGATCTGACCCCATCCTCCATCATACTCCTCCCCCCTCCTTATACTGATCTGACCCCATCCTCCATCATACTCCTCCCCCCCTCCTTATACTGATCTGACCCCATCCTCCATCATACTCCCCCTCCCCCCTCCTTATACTGATCTGACCCCATCCTCCATCATACTCCCCCTCCCCCCTCCTTATACTGATCTGACCCCATCCTCCATCATACTCCTCCCCCCTCCTTATACTGATCTGACCCCATCCTCCATCATACTCCTCCCCCCCTCCTTATACTGATCTGACCCCATCCTCCATCATACTCCTCCCTCCTCCTTATACTGATCTGACCCGGCTGGTGGGGGACGCTCTGCTCTTGTGGGGCGAGGGGGGGGGGGTCGATGCATGATATATTATTGAATCTCCTGCCTTCCTGTACATGAGACTGATTAGTGATGAGGCTGCACTTCTCCTCCGGTGACTGTTCTTGTGTTTACTCCTAATGAGCGGCGCTCGTATTCGGCGCTGGACGCTCGTGCGCTCATTTGTATATCCACACACGCACTTTGCCTAGTGACTGTTGTCACACTAGTATATGAGGTGTCCTTCCACCAGGTCTCCATTGTGTGGTCTATCGTCTTTATTCCTCTCTTACTTGGACTAGTCTATAGGTGAATGTTTTTGGGATTTTGGGACATGCGCTTTGTGTGAATTGTATAGACCTTGCCGTTTACAGAGAATTGTTTCACTTTTGGCACAAAGTATCGAAGCGCTCCCGTTATCGGTGTCGGCCCGGACTGGTTTGGTTCCTAGTGACTATCAATGTATCTCCTATACCCCCCCCCCATGGTAAGTTCTTCTGGGTTTGTTCTCATCTGATCCTCATCTGCCTGTAGTATGGGCCGATATTTACTCAGAATGTTTGATGTCTTTGGTACGTGAAGTCCCTATACATCGTACAATCTTCGAATTCTCTTTCCTGCGCAGCGGCTCGGAGGTTAGGGTTCTGTATTGGCACATTTACCTCCTCTAGGCCCAGTCACAGAGTTTTACCTGGGTATCCCCTCTCAAGGAAGCGCTGGAATAGAAGTTTTTACTTTTTCAAAAGCCTCTCCTGAGGAACAGTTCCATTTAGCCCTCAAATATTGACCAATAGGGAGTCCCCTTTTTAGGGGTAACAGGTGCCAACTATTGCAGTTTAATAGTATGTGTGGATGACCTGCAGTCTCCAGCTCTCCCCGCTGAGTTATATTTATTGTCGGGTCCAACATATTAATTTTGGATACGTTGATCTCAGGTGTAAATTTCTTGCCCATGTAACTTTTATTCAGTGTCCCAACCAGTCTGAAGAAGGTCCCCGGGGGACGAGGACACCGTCTGTATCCCCATCTGTGTATTGTGTGATGCCATAGCTGATTCCCACCACCCGAGAAATAAGTTTGCGTTAGTCGGTGCACGGATGGTGCCCATGGGGGTAAAAAGTACCTCCAAATAGAAAGTCAAAACTAAAGTAGTGCTAGAATGACATAGTTGTGACCTGCACCAATCCCAAATGATGTCTGATATTGAGCACAGACCCTCAACGTCACGACTGGCGAGAGAAGTTCCTGGGTGACCCTTATGTCTTGTATTTTGTTTGACATTGTGTCCTTCAAATATGATGGTAGGGTGGACACAAAGGGGTGCGAGACATTATCAACGTGCTCCCTAATGCCCTGACCCTATAGGACGACCCGGTAAGGGGGAGACTTGTTTATGAACCTTTGGGAGGGCATAAAACTTTTGATATAGTTGGTTTTTATTGAAAATGTACTTGTATTCCTCTGGTGTTATGAGGTTTCTACTAAGGCCATTGTCTAGGATGCTTTTAAGATCGTTCAGATGCTGACCAGATGGATCATGTGCTAATCTTTCATACGTGTCCCGAGTCCTTCCTACTATGTCCCCGGGGCTGATGTGCAGAACACTCCAAACCTCACACAGAAGTTTCCACAACGGTCTACGGGATTTATAATATATAAGAAACTTGTCCTCACAATATTTGGGATAAAATACATTGTTTTAAAATGTAACAATAAAGGTGATAGTGTGTGTGTGACGTCGAATAGAAGTAAATAAACCGCTGATGTGTGGACCCAGTGAAGTATATGTCTACACTCTTGGTGTATAATGGTCAGAAACCTCATAAGACGCTTGGGTTCCTCCATCATACACAGAAGTTATTCATACAGTCCCTCTAAACAGATTTCAATCTTAGGGGACAGGGAGTATGTTCCCGTATTTTTCCAGTCTCAAAGCCCAGAGGCAAATGGAGGTTGGTGATCAGCCTATCCTTTCTCAACACCTTTCTGCTTCAGAAATCCTTCTGATTGGAGACCATTCGTTTAGTGATGACAGCTCTCCAAAAAGGGGATTTCATGACCAAAAAGATCTCCCACATTTTTCCTCCTCACTGGAAACTGCGCTTTGCCATCAGAGTTTCTCTAGGAACGCATCACTTTCAGTTCATGTATCATGAATTTCATAGTCTCCAAGAGAGTTCACCAAGGTGGTGATAGATCTGACCTCAATCCTGAGAGTACAGGATATATGCATCATCCCATACCTAGACGATTGGCTTGTGGAATCCCACCTCCATCGCACTCTCTGGACACTTCAAGGCCAAGGATTCCTCATAAATCATCGGGAGTCGCTCCTGACACAACATAATCACTTTATCTCCAGAAAGAATGAAATCCATCCAAGAAATGGTGTTCAAGCTCCAGAGTCAACATACAGTGACTATCAGATTTGCCATGAAAGTTCTGGGGAAGATGACCTCAGGGATCGATGTGGTGCCTTGGGCCATAGCAAGAATGAGATCTCGTCAAAGAGATCTTTTGAAGGCTTGGTGTCATGGCAAAAGAAATCTACAATCCTATCTGACGCTCTCTCCTCAAGGGGGTGTCCCTGGTTCCTCAGCCGCAGAAGGTCCTCACTAAGGATGCATCCTCCTGGGGTTGGCGTGCCCATGTACATCATCTTTGGTTTTGGACCAAATGAAAGAAGAAGGATTCTTACCTATCCTCGAATCGCAAGGAGCTGAAGGCGGTCAGATTGGCCCTGTTCTATTTTCAGCCGAATTTACGCGGTTTCAGGACTCTTGTACAATCAGACAATGGAGCCACGGTTTATTATATAAACAAACAAGTCGGCACCAAAAGTGTCTCCATGATGGAGTGCAACCAGCTCATGAGCTGGGCACAACTCAATGTCCCGTCCATCTCAGCAGTCCACATCAAAGATCATCTGAATCGCCTAGTGGACAGCCTCAGTAGATTTTTTTTACTATTGACAAGCAGATGGGGTACACCACTGATAGATGTGATGGCCACGGAGGAGATCTCAAAATGCATTCACTTCTGCACGATATTTCACTCCCTGAATGCCCTGGCTCTGGACGGTCCGTCAATCAGTTGGTCACATCACCTGATATATGTATTTCCCCCGGTGGTTCTCATCCCTAGGGTCCGGCCGAAAATCAGAGGACAAGGCGGAAGCCATAGCTATCCTTCCTTTTGCCCACGCAGGGCCTGGTTCTCACTCGCGTGGTCGCTTTTTCAAGAGAAGATCCTATCAAACTTCCGGTTTCCCACAACTTACTCTCGCAGAGACGTCAGGTTCACCCGCACCCAGGAATGCTTCAACTAGCGGCCTGGAGACTGACAGGGAAAATCTGAAGAATTTAGGTTTTATAAAGGAAGTCATAAACACTCTGCTATTATCAAGAAGACCCTCTACAGTATCTAGTATGGTCCCTGTTTAAATCTTGGTGTCCTCAGAAAACGGCTGCTCCAGATTCCTTAAATTCAGTACTTCAGTTCCTGCAAGAAGGATATCAAAAAGGCCTCAAGATCAATACTCTTAAGGTCCAATTTAATGCGATAAACGCACAATTGCAGAATATCTTCTCAGGTAACCCCTTGATTACCTCAAGAATGGATCCAAATCCTCATCCTCCAGCCCCTTCCTGGGACTTGCCTACGGTTCTGGAACAACTGGTAGGTTCACCATTCGAACCTTTGCAAAAGGCTCCAATCAAGTGGTTGTCAGTGAAAACTCTCTTCCTAGTGGCTATCTCTTCAGCAGGGCGTGTTAGCGAGCTACAAGCCTTGTCCCATAGGGATCCTTTTTTTTTTTTTTTTTTTTTTATCCAGTTTCATAGCGACAGATAAAAGACACCAGGACAGGACAGTAGTATTTATTCACAAACAGATCACAGTAAGAGAGTGAAATGTACATGTAACATGAAAAATTTTTTTTATTAATCCTGTATGGCTGGTAAATTTGCATCAAAGAACATACAGTCTATTTACATTTCAGTGCGTGAACTGTCCAAAGTTATAATCAAGTATAAGATTTAACCAAGAGTCTATTGCACAGTAATGATCATGTAGAAGTAAGTTGGCAACTTTGCCTTTCCTATGCAGCCTGCAGATTGTCCTCATAAAGCCCCTATGGAAAGGATGGACAAACGCTGCCTTTACACCCATAAAAATCCCATTTTTGCACTTTTATACTATAACACACAAGTATTTGGCTCTTTAGTTACCTTTGAGCATGCATTTATTCATTTTTAAGTGTCCTAAATCTGTGGAAAGAGCAGAAATCCCATACGTGTTTATGGTAGAAATCCAGGACATGGATTTGTATTAAGAATCATTAAGGAAAGTTGATATAATTCCTAAGTCAAGTATATACAGAGTAGATGCTGGAGTACTGAGCCCTTATACATGACAATAAGGAAATCACTATACATTCATAGAAATGATTGTGCAGGTTTCTGGTATATTTCTGCTCTATACACAATGACTACCCATGTGCTTGTGCTATGGTTATCAATCTATAACTGAAATGCATATATAGCCAGAAGCTGGATATAGGCTCCTTTACAGCCTAGTGATTCAAGTCTGCGTAATGCTACAAATAGCTTGTATTTCCTGATGATAGTAAAAATTGACATTTGCTGTAGAAAATCCATTTCAGAATAAAAAAAAAAAAACAAGTCCATTTCATTTGTATAGAAGTGAATAAGCACCACAACGCATGCACGAGTAACAAAACGCATCATACATCACAACGTACAGAATCCTTTTCACTGGTTTTTCTATTCCCTTTTAAATAAAACATAAATCTTCTACACAGGAGCCATGGGGTCCTGCTGCATGATCCCCGCTAGTGTCTACCAGTTGGCGTGTAACACTCCCTTCATTCCATACAGACGAGCAGGAGGTTCTGGGGTTACAACATGCCGATCATAGCAGATGCCTCCTGCCTTATGGAAAGCATGGACACCACACAGGGGATCTGCTTCTTTGCATGAAATTCTATGTGATTGGAGCAAGATTCAAATTCCAGCGCCACCATATGATTTACACATGTGAGGATCTGCACAAGTTCAAGGCTTCTGCCGTGTAACTTTAGCATCTCACATAGTGACTGAATAAACCAGGAGCCATTCACTGTAATAGCCTGGGACAGTAGAATAAGTAGACTCGAAAAGGATGAGGGTCGCACTCTTGCTTGTGAGTATAAAAACTTTAAGCTTTATTCTTACATGGACACAGTGGGTTACAAGGTAAAACAATATAAATAGAATAAGCATAGAGGAAGTCCGCTTCAACCGGGATTCTATATGTTTCTTCAGAGGATTCACCACCGCTGTCTGTTTCAACTCCTGGATCAAGGTCTGTGCCTCTGCAAGCCTGGATAAAGAATAATTTTGGTTTTCCCACAAAGGTCTTGCAGCGGTCGCCACGGAAAAGACTTGTCAGGTTCTTAATAGGCAAACAGTCATCCACTCCATACAGCTTCCCATCCTCTCCATGGCTCAGGAGTGCACACACAAATGAACTTCTATTGCTGTGGTCATCCTCAGATACTTTCTTAAGACGTCCATAGATATCAGCACATTTTTGATCATTGTATACATCGACCTTGTATCCTAAAGATTTGAAGGTGTTATAGAGTCGGCTGGCATCCAGATCAGTGCCGTTCCTCATTCCCATTCTTGTAGATGGGTGAAAGTTCTTGTTGTTAAAAATAATACACAATCCCATTTTTGGATAGTCCATCTTATAGGAAAAGTGATGAGCAAATTTTGATGGCTGGTCTTTTATCATACCACCTTTCACATTTACATGGTGGCTGGATACAAATGGCCCGGCATCAGTGTTATCCTGCGCTTTGTGGGTGCCATTCTGGGGGTCTGCCATTATGCCTTTTCTTCCTGCAATGAATCTTCGTTTTTAATCCTCCTTCTTGTGACAGCCAAAAATTTAGAAATTCCTATTGTCACAGGGCCCCAAAAAGTTTCGTCAGGAATTACACTCTGTCCATAGGGATCCATACTTAATGCCTTATCCTAAGAACCATGCCAGGATTTCTTCCCAAAGTTCCATCTTTCAAGAACATTACACAAGAAATCTGTTTCCAAATCCCCAGGAACAGAGAAAAGGGCATCTGCTGGACTTCAGAAGAGCAATTCTGATTTATATCCAAAGAACGAGCTCCTTCCGTAAATCCGAAGCACTCTTTTTACAGCTAAGAGGCCCCAACAAGGGGCAGAAAGCCAGCAAAGCTACGCTAGCATGGTGGATTAGATCTGCCATCGAAAAGTGTTATCTTCCATCTCCCTTGAACATTAGAGCCCATTCCACCAGGTCAACAGCGACCTCCTGGGCTGAGATGGGCCATATTCCTCTGGCTGACATCTGCAAGGCTGCAACCTGGTCAAACTCCTCTACATTTATTCATCACTACAGGCTTGACTCATTAGTGGCAGAGGGGTCTAAGTTTGGAAAAAGAGTGTTGCAGTTGGCGTGCTTGACCCACCCTTCACAGTAGGTATTGCTGGTAAGTCTCATTGTTCTTGTGCTGCCTTAAGGAAGATCAGGAATGATAGAATTTACTCAAGAAATTCTCTTTTCCTGGAGTCCAAAGGCAGCACAAGGCTCCCTCCCTTCTTAATATGTTGGATATTATTGCTGTTTAATATTACAAGGTGCCCATGCTCCTAGGGAGCTTATATGGGTGGGGTTAGCTCCACCCCATGGTGATTGTTCATTGCTGTGCTAACCTGTCTCTATGTGATTATGTCTAGGGACCATAATCTCATTGTTCTTGTGCTGTACATAGGGGGCAGTATTATAGTAGTAGTATAGTAGTTTATCCGCTTACTCACTGTCAAAAGACACTTTTTTTTTTTCCAGTCAAGATGTCACATCCAAGATTCCTTTTGACACCAATTTTGCTTTAAATGAATTAGGCAACAACAATTTTGCTTTGTCCTCCTCTTTCCAGGAACATAAGTCCTTGCTCAATCTAATGTCACTACAGGCCTACCACCAGGATCCTAACTGCACTTTTGGGCATATCACCGATACCTCCAATGTTATTACTACTACCAACTCATCCTCTTATCCCATTAATTCAAGAGCACCAATTATGGATGTTTTTCAAGAAGCAGTTGAGAAGGATTTACAGCGCCTTTTATTCAGAGACAGAAGGAAAGTCTACTAACAACCTCACCTCTCCTGAACTGAGGGCGAACTAAGGAATAATCCATACATTTCCATCCGATAAAGGTGGCACAGTGGTAGTTCTAGACAACAAGCACATATCATGCTGGAGGACTCTCACACTTACCGGCATTTATCATCTGATCCTACATTACAAATCCAATCCTCCATGGAGAATCTCACCTCTGAAGGCTTGCAACAAGCAGATGGCCGACTTTCTTCTACCAGATAATTATTCTTGTCCATATTTCTATATGCTACCCAAGATGCATAAGAATGCGTTCCCTCCACCTTTTCATCGTATCACCTATCCACCTATCGTATCATGCACAAGCTCCTGGTTGGATAGCCTGCTTCACCCATTAGTCACATGACTACTAGGCTACATCAAGGACACAAAATCCATTCTGGCTGTCACCGACCACCTCTCCTGGAGTGAATCGGACTCGTGGCTTTCCTGCGATGTCACATCGTTATACACGAGTATTCCTCGGCACCTCTCCTGGAGTGAATCGGACTCGTGGCTTTCCTGCGATGTCACATGGTTATAGACGAGTATTCCTCGGCACCTCTCCTGGAGTGAATCGGACTCGTGGCTTTCCTGCGATGTCACATCGTTATACACGAGTATTCCTCGGCACCTCTCCTGGAGTGAATCGGACTCGTGGCTTTCCTGCGATGTCACATCGTTATACACGAGTATTCCTCGGCACCTCTCCTGGAGTGAATCGGACTCGTGGCTTTCCTGCGATGTTACATCGTTATACACGAGTATTCCTCAGCACCTCTCCTGGAGTGAATCGGACTCGTGGCTTTCCTGCGATGTCACATGGTTATACACGAGTATTCCTCAGCACCTCTTCTGGAGTGAATCGGACTCGTGGCTTTCTTGCGATGTCACATCGTTATACACGAGTATTCCTCGGCACCTCTCCTGGAGTGAATCGGACTCGTGGCTTTCCTGCGATGTCACATGGTTATACACGAGTATTCCTCGGCACCTCTCCTGGAGTGAATCGGACTCGTGGCTTTCCTGCGATGTCACATCGTTATAGACGAGTATTCCTCAGCACCTCTCCTGGAGTGAATCGGACTCGTGGCTTTCCTGCGATGTCACATCGTTATACACAAGTATTCCTCGGCACCTCTCCTGGAGTGAATCGGACTCGTGGCTTTCCTGCGATGTCACATGGTTATACACAAGTATTCCTCAGCACCTCTCCTGGAGTGAATCGGACTCGTGGCTTTCCTGCGATGTCACATGGTTATAAACGAGTTTTCCTCAGCACCTCTCCTGGAGTGAATCGGACTCGTGGCTTTCCTGCGATGTCACATCGTTATACACGAGTATTCCTCGGCACCTCTCCTGGAGTGAATCAGACTCGTGGCTTTCCTGCGATGTCACATCGTTATACACGAGTATTCCTCGGCACCTCTCCTGGAGTGAATCGGACTCGTGGCTTTCCTGCGATGTCACATCGTTATAGACGAGTATTCCTCAGCACCTCTCCTGGAGTGAATCGGACTCGTGGCTTTCCTGCGATGTCACATCGTTATACACGAGTATTCCTCGGCACCTCTCCTGGAGTGAATCGGACTCGTGGCTTTCCTGCGATGTCACATGGTTATACACAAGTATTCCTCAGCACCTCTCCTGGAGTGAATCGGACTCGTGGCTTTCCTGCGATGTCACATGGTTATACACGAGTTTTCCTCAGCACCTCTCCTGGAGTGAATCGGACTCGTGGCTTTCCTGCGATGTCACATCGTTATACACGAGTATTCCTCGGCACCTCTCCTGGAGTGAATCGGACTCGTGGCTTTCCTGCGATGTCACATCGTTATACACGAGTATTCCTCGGCACCTCTCCTGGAGTGAATCGGACTCGTGGCTTTCCTGCGATGTCACATGGTTATACACGAGTTTTCCTCAGCACCTCTCCTGGAGTGAATCGGACTCGTGGCTTTCCTGCGATGTCACATCGTTATACACGAGTATTCCTCGGCACCTCTCCTGGAGTGAATCGGACTCGTGGCTTTCCTGCGATGTCACATCGTTATACACAAGTATTCCTCAGCACCTCTCCTGGAGTGAATCGGACTCGTGGCTTTCCTGCGATGTCACATGGTTATACACGAGTTTTCCTCAGCACCTCTCCTGGAGTGAATCGGACTCGTGGCTTTCCTGCGATGTCACATCGTTATACACGAGTATTCCTCGGCACCTCTCCTGGAGTGAATCGGACTCGTGGCTTTCCTGCGATGTCACATCGTTATACACGAGTATTCCTCGGCACCTCTCCTGGAGTGAATCGGACTCGTGGCTTTCCTGCGATGTCACATCGTTATACACGAGTATTCCCCAGCACCTCTCCTGGAGTGAATCGGACTCGTGGCTTTCCTGCGATGTCACATCGTTATACACGAGTATTCCTCAGCACCTCTCCTGGAGTGAATCGGACTCGTGGCTTTCCTGCGATGTCACATCGTTATACATGAGTATTCCTCGGCACCTCTCCTGGAGTGAATCGGACTCGTGGCTTTCCTGCGATGTCACATCGTTATACACGAGTATTCCTCAGCACCTCTCCTGGAGTGAATCGGACTCGTGGCTTTCCTGCGATGTCACATGGTTATAGACGAGTATTCCTCAGCACCTCTCCTGGAGTGAATCGGACTCGTGGCTTTCCTGCGATGTCACATGGTTATACACGAGTATTCCTCAGCACCTCTCCTGGAGTGAATCGGACTCGTGGCTTTCCTGCGATGTCACATCGTTATAGACGAGTATTCCTCAGCACCTCTCCTGGAGTGAATCGGACTCGTGGCTTTCCTGCGATGTCACATGGTTATACACGAGTATTCCTCAGCACCTCTCCTGGAGTGAATCGGACTCGTGACTTTCCTGCGATGTCACATGGTTATACACGAGTATTCCTCAGCACCTCTCCTGGAGTGAATCGGACTCGTGGCTTTCCTGCGATGTCACATCGTTATAGACGAGTATTCCTCAGCACCTCTCCTGGAGTGAATCGGACTCGTGGCTTTCCTGCGATGTCACATGGTTATACACGAGTATTCCTCAGCACCTCTCCTGGAGTGAATCGGACTCGTGACTTTCCTGCGATGTCACATGGTTATACACGAGTATTCCTCAGCACCTCTCCTGGAGTGAATCGGACTCGTGGCTTTCCTGCGATGTCACATGGTTATACACGAGTATTCCTCGGCACCTCTCCTGGAGTGAATCGGACTCGTGGCTTTCCTGCGATGTCACATCGTTATACACGAGTATTCCTCGGCACCTCTCCTGGAGTGAATCGGACTCGTGGCTTTCCTGCGATGTCACATGGTTATACACGAGTTTTCCTCAGCACCTCTCCTGGAGTGAATCGGACTCGTGGCTTTCCTGCGATGTCACATCGTTATACGCGAGTATTCCTCGGCACCTCTCCTGGAGTGAATCGGACTCGTGGCTTTCCTGCGATGTCACATCGTTATAGACGAGTATTCCTCAGCACCTCTCCTGGAGTGAATCGGACTCGTGGCTTTCCTGCGATGTCACATCGTTATACACGAGTATTCCTCAGCACCTCTTCTGGAGTGAATCGGACTCGTGGCTTTCCTGCGATGTCACATCGTTATACACGAGTATTCCTCAGCACCTCTCCTGGAGTGAATCGGACTCGTGGCTTTCCTGCGATGTCACATCGTTATACACGAGTATTCCTCAGCACCTCTCCTGGAGTGAATCGGACTCGTGGCTTTCCTGCGATGTCACATCGTTATAGACGAGTATTCCTCAGCACCTCTCCTGGAGTGAATCGGACTCGTGGCTTTCCTGCGATGTCACATCGTTATAGACGAGTATTCCTCAGCACCTCTCCTGGAGTGAATCGGACTCGTGGCTTTCCTGCGATGTCACATCGTTATAAACAAGTATTCCTCAGCACCTCTCCTGGAGTGAATCGGACTCGTGGCTTTCCTGCGATGTCACATCGTTATAGACGAGTATTCCTCAGCACCTCTCCTGGAGTGAATCGGACTCGTGGCTTTCCTGCGATGTCACATCGTTATACACGAGTATTCCTCGGCACCTCTCCTGGAGTGAATCGGACTCGTGGCTTTTCTGCGATGTGACATCGTTATACACAAGTATTCCTCAGCACCTCTCCTGGAGTGAATCGGACTCGTGGCTTTCCTGCGATGTCACATCGTTATACACGAGTATTCCTCAGCACCTCTCCTGGAGTGAATCGGACTCGTGGCTTTCTTGCGATGTCACATCGTTATACACGAGTATTCCTCGGCACCTCTCCTGGAGTGAATCGGACTCGTGGCTTTCCTGCGATGTCACATCGTTATAGACGAGTATTCCTCAGCACCTCTCCTGGAGTGAATCGGACTCGTGGCTTTCCTGCGATGTCACATCGTTATACACGAGTATTCCTCAGCACCTCGCAGCCGAAGCTGTTTCACATCACCTGGAGAATTATAGCTCCTACTTTCCACTTTATATTGTACAAGTTCTCATGTTTTTATTGCAGAATAATTTTTTCATTTTTACGTACAAGTTTGTGGCTGCCCTATGGGTGCACGGTTCTCTCCTTCCTTGGCCAATATATACATGGCAACTTGGGAGGAGAGATGCCTGTATAACGTCAATAATGCATTCACTCATTTCATCTAATGGTATGGCGGATATATTGATGGCTGCCTCCTGGCGTGGTCTGGTCACCAGGAGGCAGCCATCGATTTCGTTTCACATATAAACCGTAATTCCCTAAATTTGTGTTTTACTTTTGAATTTGGGGGCTCCACTATTTTGTTTCTTGATGTTCATTTGGTTGGCGATACATCACAAGGGGTTATTCATACCAGCCTATACCACAAGCACAATAGGGCAACACCACGCTCAGGGCAGAGAGCTGTCATCCCCGCCACACAATCCGAAATTTGCCTATTGGCGAATTCATTCGGGCAAAAAGAGCCTCATCTCCCGAAACTGCCTATCAGTCAGAATGCCACATCATGTCCTCACGTCTACATCAAAGAGGATACTCACCGGCAATATGCAATCGCCAAACGCATAATCTTAAGCCACGTCCACATTATCTTCTTATGCCAATCGACCTGTGTTCAGTACACAATTTTCTATGCAGTATCCACAGATAACAAACATCATAAAGAAAAATTCACCTATTTTAGAAACTGACACCGTAATAAAAAACATTCTATCTAACGGCATAACTTGTGTCTCGAGGCTTCCTCTTTATCCCCTAATTTTCCTCCAATAACACCTCTGCCACCACCTGGCGCATGTATAACGGAAGTTTATGTTGCGGCAGTTTATGCACAAATCCTCTTCCTTCTATTCTACAGTCACCTGACTTGTGAGAGCTCCTCTGTAGTTTACCTGGCTGAATGCACCACCTGGTAAAGGATGGCACATTACGGGAGCCAATCCCAAGACCGTGGCCAGTACCCGCAATATCACAGGCTTGTCAAACATTTCAAAGACTCCCATGGCGGCAATATGTCCAGCTCTAAAATCCCCGCAATAGACCAGCAAAAGAGGGGGAGAGAGAATGGAAGAATTGCACACTAAGAAGCAAACTCTCTGCACTAGACATCCGCCAGGGATGATTACACCTACTGTACATTACTGACACAGACCTTTGCATTTATATGTCTTTTACCCTTTTCATATGTCCTGGTCCTGACCCCCGATCACACCCGCCTTGTGTTTGATTTCTTGATACAGGTTTTCTTTGCCTTGACAATTTCTCTTGAGCTGCCATTGCCCCTCCTGCTGTGTAATATTCCGCTGTATTATATGTCATCGGAGGGGATTTTATATTTTGCATAACTGCTATTCCTTTTCTTTGTTTTTTGCTTATTCTGCAGCCTCCCATTAGCGATCACTGTGCACAGCCGGCGTGTAGAGGTGGAGCACTTCCCATCACGTGCTTCCTTTTCCTCTATATACCTGCTCTCCACATTTTTCAACTTTGAGGTATGACTAAGGACCCACGGATGGGGTCTGAAACGCGTAACCTGTGTTTTTCCCTGTGATCACTTTTAACTTTGATGTTTTTTCAATAAAAATGTTTTCCTGATTTTACCATCCACTTGCCTGATGCTGATGGACCTTCCGATTTTTGTGTCCCATTATAGTAGTTATATCCTTGTACATAGGGGGCAGTATTATAGTAGTTATATTCCTGTACATAGGGGGCAGTATTATAGTAGTTATATTCCTGTACATAGGGGGCAGTATTATAGTAGTTATATTCCTGTACATAGGGGGCAGTATTATAGTAGTTATATCCCTGTACATAGGGGGCAGTATTATAGTAGTTATATCCCTGTACATAGGGGGCAGTATTATAGTAGTTATATTCCTGTACATAGGGGGCAGTATTATAGTAGTTATATCCCTGTACATAGGGGGCAGTATTATAGTAGTTATATCCCTGTACATAGGGGGCAGTATTATAGTAGTTATATTCCTGTACATAGGGGGCAGTATTATAGTAGTTATATTCCTGTACATAGGGGGCAGTATTATAGTAGTTATACTCCTGTACATAGGGGGCAGTATTATAGTAGTTATATTCCTGTACATAGGGGGCAGTATTATAGTAGTTATATTCCTGTACATAGGGGGCAGTATTATAGTAGTTATATTCTTGTACATAGGGGGCAGTATTATAGTAGTTATATTCCTGTACATAGGGGGCAGAATTATAGTAGTTATATCCCTGTACATAGGGGGCAGTATTATAGTAGTTATATTCTTGTACATAGGGGGCAGTATTATAGTAGTTATATTCTTGTACATAGTGGGCAGTATTATAGTAGTTATATTCCTGTACATAGGGGGCAGTATTATAGTAGTTATATTCCTGTACATAGGGGGCAGTATTATAGTAGTTATATCCCTGTACATAGGGTGCAGTATTATAGTAGTTATATTCCTGTACATAGGGGGCAGTATTATAGTAGTTATATCCCTGTACATAGGGGGCAGTATTATAGTAGTTATATTCTTGTACATAGGGGGCAGTATTATAGTAGTTATATTCCTGTACATAGGGGGCAGAATTATAGTAGTTATATCCCTGTACATAGGGGGCAGTATTATAGTAGTTATATTCTTGTACATAGGGGGCAGTATTATAGTAGTTATATTCTTGTACATAGTGGGCAGTATTATAGTAGTTATATTCCTGTACATAGGGGGCAGTATTATAGTAGTTATATTCCTGTACATAGGGGGCAGTATTATAGTAGTTATATCCCTGTACATAGGGGGCAGTATTATAGTAGTTATTTTCTTGTAAATAGGGGGCAGTATTATAGTAGTTATATTCTTGTACATAGGGGGCAGTATTATAGTAGTTATATTCCTGTACATAGGGGCAGTATTATAGTAGTTATATTCCTGTACATAGGGGGCAGTATTATAGTAGTTATATTCCTGTACATAGGGGGCAGTATTATAGTAGTTATATTGTTGTACATAGGGGGCAGTATTATAGTAGTTATATCCCTGTACATAGGGGGCAGTATTATAGTAGTTATATTCCTGTACATAGGGGGCAGTATTATAGTAGTTATATTCCTGTACATAGGGAGCAGTATTATAGTAGTTATATTCTTGAACATAGGGGGCAGTATTATAGTAGTTATATTCCTGTACATAGGGGGCAGTATTATAGTAGTTATATTCTTGTACATAGGAGGCAGTATTATAGTAGTTATATTCCTGTACATAGGGGGCAGTATTATAGTAGTTATATTCTTGTACATAGGAGGCAGTATTATAGTAGTTATATTCCTGTACATAGGGGGCAGTATTATAGTAGTTATATTCCTGTACATAGGGGGCAGTATTATAGTAGATATATTCTTGTACATAGGGGGCAGTATTATAGTAGTTATATTCTTGTACATAGGGGCAGTATTATAGTAGTTATATTCCTGTACATAGGGGGCAGTATTATAGTAGTTATATTCTTGTACATAGGAGGCAGTATTATAGTAGTTATATTCCTGTACATAGGGGGCAGTATTATAGTAGTTATATTCCTGTACATAGGGGGCAGTATTATAGTAGATATATTCTTGTACATAGGGGGCAGTATTATAGTAGTTATATTCTTGTACATAGGGGCAGTATTATAGTAGTTATATTCCTGTACATAGGGGGCAGTATTATAGTAGTTATATTCTTGTACATAGGAGGCAGTATTATAGTAGTTATATTCCTGTACATAGGGGACAGTATTATAGTAGTTATATTCCTGTACATAGGGGGCAGTATTATAGTAGTTATATTCCTGTACATAGGGGGCAGTATTATAGTAGTTATATTCTTGTACATAGGGGCAGTATTATAGTAGTTATATTCCTGTACATAGGAGGCAGTATTATAGTAGTTATATTCTTGTACATAGGGGGCAGTATTATAGTAGTTATATTCCTGTACATAGGGGCAGTATTATAGTAGTTATATTCTTGTACATAGGGGGCAGTATTATAGTAGTTATATTCCTGTACATAGGGGGCAGTATTATAGTAGTTATATTCCTGTACATAGGGGGCAGTATTATAGTAGTTATATTCCTGTACATAGGGGGCAGTATTATAGTAGTTATATTCCTGTACATAGGGGGCAGTATTATAGTAGTTATATTCTTGTACATAGGGGGCAGTATTATAGTAGTTATATTCCTGTACATAGGGGGCAGTATTATAGTAGTTATATTCCTGTACATAGGGAGCAGTATTATAGTAGTTATATTCCTGTACATAGGGGGCAGTATTATAGTAGTTATATTCTTGTACATAGGGGGCAGTATTATAGTAGTTCTATTCCTGTACATAGGGGGCAGTATTACAGTAGTTCTATTCCTGTACGTAGGGGGCAGTATTATAGTAGTTATATTCCTGTACATAGGGGGCAGTATTATAGTAGTTATATTCCTGTACATAGGGGGCAGTATTATAGTAGTTATATTCTTGTACATAGGGGGCAGTATTATAGTAGTTTTATTCCTGTACGTAGGGGGCAGTATTATAGTAGTTCTATTCCTGTACGTAGGGGGCAGTATTATAGTAGTTATATTCCTGTACATAGGGAGCAGTATTATAGTAGTTATATTCCTGTACATAGGGGGCAGTATTATAGTAGTTATATTCCTGTACGTAGGGGGCAGTATTATAGTAGTTATATTCCTGTACGTAGGGGGCAGTATTATAGTAGTTATATTCCTGTACATACGGGGCAGTATTATAGTAGTTATATTCTTGTACATAGGGGAAGTTTTATAGTAGTTATATTCTTGTACATAGGGGGCAGTATTATAGTAGTTATATTCTTGTACATAGGGGGCAGTATTATAGTAGTTATATTCCTGTACATAGGGGCGGTATTATAGTAATTATATTCTTGTACATAGGGGGCAGTATTATAGTAGTTATATTCCTGTACATAGGGGGCAGTATTATAGTAGTTATATTCCTGTACATAGGGGGCAGTATTATAGTAGTTATATTCTTGTACATAGGGGGCAGTATTATAGTATTTATATTCCTGTACATAGGGGGCAGTATTATAGTAGTTATATTCCTGTACATAGGGGGCAGTATTATAGTAGTTATATTCTTGTACATAGGGGGCAGTATTATAGTAGTTATATTCCTGTACATAGGGGCGGTATTATAGTAGTTATATTCTTGTACATAGGGGAAGTTTTATAGTAGTTATATTCTTGTACATAGGGGGCAGTATTATAGTAGTTATATCCCTGTACATAGGAGGCAGTATTATAGTAGTTATATTCTTGTACATAGGGAGCAGTATTATAGTAGTTATATTCCTGTACATAGGGGGCAGTATTATAGTAGTTATATTCCTGTACATAGGGGGCAGTATTATAGTAGTTATATTCCTGTACATGGGGGGCAGTATTATAGTAGTTACATTCCTGTACATAGGAGGCAGTATTATAGTAGTTATATTCTTGTACATAGGGAGCAGTATTATAGTAGTTATATTCCTGTACATAGGGGACAGTATTATAGTAGTTATATTCCTGTACATAGGGGGCAGTATTATAGTAGTTATATTCCTGTACATGGGGGGCAGTATTATAGTAGTTATATTCCTGTACATAGGGGGCAGTATTATAATAGTTATATTACTGTACATAGGGGGCAGTATTATAGTAGTTATATTACTGTACATAGGGGGCAGTATTATAGTAGTTATATTACTGTACATAGGGGGCAGTATTATAGTAGTTATATTCCTGTACATAGGGGGCAGTATTATAGTAGTTATATTCCTGTACATAGGGGGCAGTATTATAGTAGTTATATTCCTGTACATAGGAGGCAGTATTATAGTAGTTATATTCCTGTACATAGGAGGCAGTATTATAGTAGTTATATTCCTGTACATAGGGGGCAGTATTATAGTAGTTATATTCCTGTACATAGGGGGCAGTATTATAGTAGTTATATTCCTGTACATAGGGGGCAGTATTATAGTAGTTATATTCCTGTACATAGGAGGCAGTATTATAGTAGTTATATTCCTGTACATAGGAGGCAGTATTATAGTAGTTATATTCCTGTACATAGGGGGCAGTATTATAGTAGTTATATTCCTGTACATAGGGGGCAGTATTATAGTAGTTATATTCTTGTACATAGGGAGCAGTATTATAGTAGTTATATTCCTGTACATAGGGAGCAGTAGTTATACTATAGTATAGTAGTTATATTCCTGTACATAGGGAAGATTATTATAGTAGTTATATTCTTGTACATAGGGAGCAGTATTATAGTAGTTATATCCCTGTACATAGGGGCAGTATTATAGTAGTTATATTCCTGTACATAGGGGGCAGTATTATAGTAGTTATATTCCTGTACATAGGGGGCAGTATTATAGTAGTTATTTCCCTGTACATAGGGGGCAGTATTATAGTAGTTATATTCTTGTACATAGGGAGCAGTATTATAGTAGTTATATTCCTGTACATAGGGGGCAGTATTATAGTAGTTATATTCTTGTACATAGGGGGCAGTATTATAGTAGTTATATTCCTGTACATAGGGGGCAGTATTATAGTAGTTATATTCTTGTACATAGGGGGCAGTATTATAGTAGTTATATTCCTGTACATAGGAGGCAGTATTATAGTAGTTATATTCCTGTACATAGGAGGCAGTATTATAGTAGTTATATTCTTGTACATAGGGGACAGTATTATAGTAGTTATATTCTTGTACATAGGGGGCAGTATTATAGTAGTTATATTCCTGTACATAGGGGGCAGTATTATAGTAGTTATATTCCTGTACATAGGGGGCAGTATTATAGTAGTTATATTCCTGTACATAGGGGGCAGTATTATAGTAGTTATATTCCTGTACATAGGGGGCAGTATTATAGTAGTTATATTCCTGTACATAGGGAGCAGTATTATAGTAGTTATATTCCTGTACATAGGGAGCAGTAGTTATACTATAGTATAGTAGTTATAGTCTTATATGAATACCTGTCTGGCTGCAGGGGGACTGGAGAATTGGAGCCCCTGCGTCTGTACTGTAATCTTCTTTGGGTTCTATGTTACTTATTGCCCTACTGCGGGGCATTTGCGCTGTACTGTTTTTTTTTTTTTTTGCACATCTCAGGTTACGGTTAAATGTGCGGCCCCCTGAAGGGTTAAATGCTGTGCGCCATCTATTTGGCTTGGGGTGATTCTAATCCATCCACTAGTGTAGGATAACCTTAGGCCTATCTCCTAGGCTTGGGATTACTCTGATATCTGTCAGGTTTGGAATTTTTTTACACCATCTATCCAACTATTTTTATGCATAAACTTTTATACTGGGGGGCATGTGCTGTGGCTACCTATAGACTGGGGGGCGTGTTGTTGTGGCTACCTATCTACTGGAGTGCAGGTGCTGTGGCTTACATATATATGGGGGTCATGGACTGTGGTTACATATATACGGGGGGCATGTGCTGGGCCTGCATATCTACGTGGGTCATATGCTGTGGCTGCCTATCTACTGGGGGCATGTGCTGTGGGTACCTGTCTACTGGGGGCATGGCGTGTGCTGTGGCCACCTATCTACTGGGGGCGTGGCGTGTGCTGTGGCCACCTGTCTACTGGGGGCGTGTGCTGTGGCCACCTGTCTACTGGGGGGCGTGGTGTGTGCTGTGGCCACCTGTCTACTGGGGGGCGTGGTGTGTGCTTTGGCTACCTGTCTACTGGGGGGCATGGCGTGTGCTGTGGCCACTTGTCTACTGGGGGCGTGGCGTGTGCTGTGGCCACTTGTCACCTGGGGGCGTGGTGTGTGCTGTGGCAACCTGTCTTGTGGGGGCGTGGCGTGGGCTGTGGCCACCTGTCTAGTGGGGGCGTGGCGTGGGTTGTGGCCACCTGTCTGGTGGGGGCGTGGCGTGGGCTGTGGCCACCTGTCTAGTGGGGGCATGGCGTGGGCTGTGGCCACCTGACTACTGGGGGCGTGGCGTGGGCTGTGGCTACCTGACTACTGGGGGGCATGTGCATATAGTACTGCTCTTACGGAATAACATTTTAAAATATGTAGCGTTCATGGCTCCTGACCCCGGCTCTACGTGTACCCCAGGTGTGGGCCGTGGTCTGAGGATACACGGGGAAATATTCAAATAAGTTTCCAGGATGGGACAAGGAAAATCATTGCCGGACTATCAGGAGTCTCCACAGGCAAAAGCCTGGGACTGTCCACAGCTGGGATGGATCATCTCCCATCAGGTCATTGTGCTTCCTGGAAGTCATGCTTGATGTAAAGGGGGCGCCTTACAAGGTGGTAAGAGAGCAGTGGTGTCCCTTGTTCCACCCCGGAAAACTTATCCAAGTATTTCCCAGAATCCTCCAGTGGAGCATCAATGACTAGAAGTCTCCACACACCTGCAAGGCAGCCTTAATTGGCAAAGTCTCCAGGAGAAGTCTTACCTCCTGGCCCTAGAGGATACACATGCACGGCCAGGGGTGACCACTCAGGTTCTATCAAAGTGTAATATTTGGGGCAATTACTACAAACCATGTCCCTAATGTCTCCCCCGATACATAAAATATTTTCTACACAAATAGTTCAGGAATTTGTCTTTGCTTCCTAGATTTTTTTGGTCTCTACCAGTTCAGTAGACGTCATTGTGTTTGATCTGTGCCACTGACATGTGATCTTTGTGGCCGTCTCTGTGCTCGGCGCTGACCCCCTCCCCTGTGCTGCGCTCGGCCGCTGACCTCTTCCCCTGTGCTGCGCTCGGCCGCTGACCTCTTCCCCTGTGCTGCGCTCGGCCGCTGACCTCTTCCCCTGTGCTGCGCTCGGCCGCTGACCTCTTCCCCTGTGCTGCGCTCGGCCGCTGACCTCTTCCCCTGTGCTGCGCTCGGACGCTGACCTCTTCCCCTGTGCTGCGCTCGGCCGCTGACCTCTTCCCCTGTGCTGCGCTCGGCCGCTGACCTCTTCCCCTGTGCTGCGCTCGGCCGCTGACCTCTTCCCCTGTGCTGCGCTCGGCCGCTGACCTCTTCCCCTGTGCTGCGCTCTGCCGCTGACCTCTTCCCCTGTGCTGCGCTCGGCCGCTGACCTCTTCCCCTGTGCTGCGCTCGGCCGCTGACCTCTTCCCCTGTGCTGCGCTCGGCCGCTGACCTCTTCCCCTGTGCTGCGCTCGGCCGCTGACCTCTTCCCCTGTGCTGCGCTCGGCCGCTGACCTCTTCCCCTGTGCTGCGCTCGGCCGCTGACCTCTTCCCCTGTGCTGCGCTCGGCCGCTGACCTCTTCCCCTGTGCTGCGCTCGGCCGCTGACCTCTTCCCCTGTGCTGCGCTCGGCCGCTGACCTCTTCCCCTGTGCTGCGCTCGGACGCTGACCTCTTCCCCTGTGCTGCGCTCGGCCGCTGACCTCTTCCCCTGTGCTGCGCTCGGCCGCTGACCTCTTCCCCTGTGCTGCGCTCGGCCGCTGACCTCTTCCCCTGTGCTGCGCTCGGCCGCTGACCTCTTCCCCTGTGCTGCGCTCGGCCGCTGACCTCTTCCCCTGTGCTGCGCTCGGCCGCTGACCTCTTCCCCTGTGCTGCGCTCGGCCGCTGACCTCTTCCCCTGTGCTGCGCTCGGCCGCTGACCTCTGTTTCAGTCTCTGTGGTCTCTGTCGTGCTTCCTCAGTACTACCTGGTGAAGCTCTGACCTCCTCCCCCGGTGCTTCTCTGTTTCAGTCTCTGTGGTCTCTGCCGTGCTTCCTCAGTACTACCTGGTGAAGCTCTGACCTCCCCCCCCTGGTGCTTCTCTGTTTCATTTTCTGTGGTCTCTGTCGTGCTTCCTCAGTACTACCTGGTGAAGCTCTGACCTCCCCCCCCCCCCTGGTGCTTGTCTGTTTCATTTTCTGTGGTCTCTGCTGTGCTTCCTCAGTACTACCTGGTGAAGCTCTGACCTCCCCCCCCCCCCCCCCCCGGTGCTTGTCTGTTTCATTTTCTGTGGTCTCTGCCATGCTTCCTCAGTACTACCTGGTGAAGCTCTGACCTCCTCCCCCGGTGCTTCTCTGTTTCAGTCTCTGTGGTCTCTGCCGTGCTTCCTCAGTACTACCTGGTGAAGCTCTGACCTCCTCCCCCGGTGCTTCTCTGTTTCAGTCTCTGTGGTCTCTGCCGTGCTTCCTCAGTACTACCTGGTGAAGCAGTCCTTCTCATGGCTGGACGCCGTTTCCTATTGTAAGTCTCAGTACACGGACCTGGTCAGCACTCTGTCAGACATGGAGCTTCTGCCGGTCTTGGCCACAGCGGGCTTCAATGAGGTCTGGATTGGTCTCTTCTTGTGTTCTCCGGGTGACTGGCGCTGGAGTAATGGGGCAAGTGGAACCTACACCAAGTGGAATTCTGGGAAGCCAAACCTGACTGCAAACCCCTGCGTGAAACTCAGCGGGGGCAAATGGAGTGATGTGGATTGTGGAGCGCGTTACTACTTTGTGTGCTACAAACGTGAGTAGAGAGGACATATAAATATTCAACCCAAATCCAAGGAAAGTTCTGATACCTCCATAAACAGCCTGATCTTCTCCACACACTACAGAGATAAAACTAGACAACCTATGTCCTACATACATACAACGATAACGCTCCACACACTACATACATACATACATACATACATACAACGATAACGCTCCACACACTACATACACACATACATACAATGATAAAGCTCCACACACTACATACATACATACATACATACAACGATAAAGCTCCACACACTACATACATACATACATACATACATACAACGATAAAGCTCCACACACTACATACATACATACATACATACATACAACGATAAAGCTCCACACACTACATACATACATACATACAACGATAAAGCTCCACACACTACATACATACATACATACAACGATAAAGCTCCACACACTACATACATACATACATACAACGATAAAGCTCCACACACTACATACATACATACATACATACAACGATAAAGCTCCACACACTACATACATACATACATACATAATACAACGATAAAGCTCCACACACTACATACATACATACATACATACAACGATAAAGCTCCACACACTACATACATACATACATACATACATACAACGATAAAGCTCCACACACTACATACATACATACATACAACGATAAAGCTCCACACACTACATACATACATACATACATACAACGATAAAGCTCCACACACTACATACATACATACATACATACATACAACGATAAAGCTCCACACACTACATACATACATACATACATACAACGATAAAGCTCCACACACTACATACATACATACATACAAACAACGATAAAGCTCCACACACTACATACATTCATACATACAACGATAAAGCTCCACACACTACATACATACATTCATACATACAACGATAAAGCTCCACACACTACATACATACATACATACATACAACGATAAAGCTCCACACACTACATACATACATACATACAACGATAAAGCTCCACACACTACATACATACATACATACAATGATAAAGCTCCACACACTACATACATACATACATACAACGATAAAGCTCCACACACTACATACCTACATACATACAATGATAAAGCTCCACACACTACATACATACATACATACAACGATAAAGCTCCACACACTACATACATACATACATACAACGATAAAGCTCCACACACTACATACATACATACATACAACGATAAAGCTCCACACACTACATACATACATACATACAACGATAAAGCTCCACACACTTCATACATACATACATACATACAACGATAAAGCTCCACACACTACATACATACATACATACATACAACGATAAAGCTCCACACACTACATACATACAACGATAAAGCTCCACACACTACATACATACATACATACAATGATAAAGCTCCACACACTACATGCATACATACATGCATGCAGAGAGAACGCTCCGCACACTACATGCATACATACATGCATGCAGAGAGAACGCTCCGCACACTACATGCATACATACATGCATGCAGAGAGAACGCTCCGCACACTACATGCATGCATACATGCATGCAGAGAGAACGCTCCGCACACTACATGCATGCATACATGCATGCAGAGAGAGCGCTCCGCACACTACATGCATGCATACATGCATGCAGAGAGAACGCTCCGCACACTACATGCATGCATACATGCATGCAGAGAGAACGCTCCGCACACTACATGCATACATACATACATGCATGCAGAGAGAACGCTCCGCACACTACATGCATACATACATGCATGCAGAGAGAACGCTCCGCACACTACATGCATACATACATGCATGCAGAGAGAACGCTCCGCACACTACATGCATACATACATGCATGCAGAGAGAACGCTCCGCACACTACATGCATACATACATGCATGCAGAGAGAACGCTCCGCACACTACATGCATACATACATGCATGCAGAGAGAACGCTCCGCACACTACATGCATACATACATGCATGCAGAGAGAACGCTCCGCACACTACATGCATACATACATGCATGCAGAGAGAACGCTCCGCACACTACATGCATACATACATACATGCATGCAGAGAGAACGCTCCGCACACTACATGCATACATACATGCATGCAGAGAGAACGCTCCGCACACTACATGCATACACACAGACATACAGACATGCAGAGAGAACGCTCCGCACACTACATGCATACATACAGACATACAGACATGCAGAGAGAACGCTCCGCACACTACATGCATACATACAGACATACAGACATGCAGAGAGAACGCTCCGCACACTACAGACATACATACAGACATACATACAGACATACAGAGATAACGCTCCACACACTACAGACATACATACTTACATACAGACATACAGAGATAACGCTCCACACATTACATACATACAGACAAACATACAGAGATAACGCTCCACACACTACAGACATATAGACAGACATACATACATACATACAGAGATAACGCTCCACACACTACAGACATATAGACAGACATACAGACAGACATACAGAGATAACGCTTCACACACTACATACATACATACACACAGACATACAGAGATAACGCTCCACACACTACAGACATACATACAGAGATAACGCTCCACACACTACATACATACAGACAGACATACAGAAATAACGCTCCACACACTACAGACATACATACATACATACAGAGATAACGCTCCACACACTACAGACATATAGACAGACATACAGACAGACATACAGAGATAACGCTTCACACACTACATACATACATACATACAGACATACAGAGATAACGCTCCACACACTACATACATACAGACAGACATACAGAGATAACGCTCCACACACTACAGACATACAGACAGACATACAGAGATAACGCTCCACACACTACAGACATACATACATACATACAGAGATAACGCTCCACACACTACAGACATACAGACAGACATACAGAGATAACGCTCCACACACTACAGACATACAGACAGACATACAGAGATAACGCTCCACACACTACAGACATATAGACAGACATACAGACAGACATACAGAGATAACGCTTCACACACTACATACATACATACATACAGACATACAGACATGCAGAGAGAACGCTCCGCACACTACATGCAAACATACAGACATACAGACATGCAGAGAGAACGCTCCGCACACTACAGACATACATACAGACATACATACAGACATACAGAGATAACGCTCCACACACTACAGACATACATACAGACATACAGAGATAACGCTCCACACACTACAGACATACAGACAGACATACAGACAGACATACAGAGATAACGCTCCACACACTACAGACATATGCAACATCCCCCACCGGGGCCTAGCCTTTGAGGTGAGGCCTGGTGACAGCCGGGGCCCGCGATACCGGAGTGGCTGGCGGTTGCGGCCTAAGCACGCTATTGTCACGGCGCTTGGTACGGGGGAACCGGAGGGCTGTCCTACAGCCTGGCAGGTCTCCAGCAGGGTGGTGTTGGCAAGAAATGATGAGGGAGAGGCTGCTATAGCGGATCTCCCTGGGGCAACCCCTTAATGGCCCGAGTGTGAGTCTCTGGGTGATGGACAGGGTGCCGGTGATGAAGGCAGCCGTATTAGCAGGGACCAGACGGAGACAGAAGTTGAAGAAAACAACTTACAGTTCTTTATTTGAACCGGCAGGAACCGCAGCAAACGTGCCTTTAACAGGTAGATGGAGTGCTGAGATGTGAGTTGGAGGGAGCCTCAGGAGATAGTTCACCAGCCTGGATGTAGAGGGCAGGCTGGGAGGCAGCTGTGTCCTGGTAGGAAGCTTCAGCTTGTCCTGTAGGGCTTCAGGTATCACCTTTAAAGGTAAGATGATACCCCTTTTCCTCACTACACTAACTCTAGTCTAATACTCCACTCTTCAGAGGCAGGGGATAAGCTCTTCCTGCTCTGGTATGGGCTAGACAGAGATTACTCACTCACTCACTGATTCTCCTAGGATTCCACACTAGAATAATCATCCAGAACATTCCTGGCCAGAGGTTTTATTACCTCCCTTTGGTCAGGTGGTGGCTGCTCCTCCAATCACATCTCAGCTTACAGAGCACAGGATGTAACACATATCATTGGACAACAGCATCTTGCATCATACAAAATACTTAACCTCTGCCTTGCCAGGCAGGATTCACCACTGCAATACCGCTATGTCCTATAAGGACCATGTAATGTAAGGTGATTACATGCAGGTGGGACGTATTCGCAAACCCTCCCTCGCCATTGCATCGGCGAGGGTGTTGCATACCCCGGGGGCAATTGAAAGAGCCGCCCTCGGCTCGACTACAGATGGTTTGGGGCACAGAGGGGGCTAAGGGCACTTCTGGGAAGTGTAGGCTGTGTGAGGTGTAGGGACAAACCGCCCATGGTCCTGGAGACAGGCACCTGGGTTGGTGTCGGACTAAGACAAAAACATGTAGCTGTATGACAGTTGGTCGCTGACGCCATTAAACCGAACTGTACAGTAGGAAAGGTGTGGTGTCATGTCCTGTAATCCACTCCTTGCACCAAGGCCTGTATATTTGTTTGATCAACGCTTCTTCCCTGGCGGCAATTATATAGTGTGTGTATATGCATTGCGTTAGCATATGCGACACGAGTACCTCCTGACTGGCATCCTTACCCATGTATGGGTGGCATCCAGGTGCTAACTGTGTAACACCCCCGGTCCCCTAAAGACCCGCAGTTTACGGACTACCCCCATGTGCAAACCTCGGTTTGAGGGATCAGGTAGCGGTCAGTGTTTTACATAAAGACGGTCCGACACAGCCACACTACAACCTGAAAAGCCTATGAAAGGGTTAATGCAGACTACTGGCATATATGACAGTGTGCAAACAGGTAAATTCACATTGGCTTAGGAGCCCAATGGGTACACATCTTGAACGTTACAAACGTTACAGAGGTAGATAGGCTACTCAGGGTAGCACGGTAGTAAATGTCTCTTTCCTGCAAAGAAAAGGCATAAAAAGTGCAAACAGAATGTCCGTACCTAAAAAGGAAGGCATTAAGTGCAAAATACTAATAAATAAAGTGGCAACTTTTCCTGGTAGTATCTGGCAAAAGTCTCACAGAAGGTCTCTAATGACAAAGTCCATCTTCTGGGTACAGCCCTTGATGTGGGGAAAAGTGCACTGAGAAGCAAAGGGTCTCCTCTATTTGGAGAGGGACAGAGTCCTTTGAAGAAATCTCTGCTGTGGCAGAGGAAGGGTGCTATCATAGCACAGGACAATAATCAGTTCAAGGTATGTCTCTTGACTGAGATAAATAAGGGTAAGAGTCTCAGGAAAGTTTCTGGCTCTTTGGGGTAAGGACAGAAATATACAATATGTACACAGTACAGTACCTGAAGGGGGCTACAGCCCTTCAGGGGTTAGTCTGCATCTTCTTCGGTGGTAAGTACTTCGGTGTCAGAAAAACGTACCTGCCTCCTCCTTCTGCGTGACACCAGCTGATACTCCTGCAGGTACGCAGGAGCTTTACCTTTTGTCTCCCTTTGAGACCTCCGCAGTTCCGGCCTGGAGAAGATAACAATCTCCTCATCGTCGTCCTCTGATTCAGGCGCTGGACTCGGAGTCTCAGCTGGCTCTGATGCTTCAGGGGTTGCAGACAGTGGAGCCGGATCATCCTCCACAGGCATCAGTATTGGAGACTGCGGTGGGGATGATGGTCTCTGCGAGGTACCTCTTACTGGAGTGGAAACAAAACAGAATTGAGGCACAGTCACAAGTTCCAAGAAACTGGGGGTAGGCGAACACAAGGAGGTCTGTAAGTCGGGGGTCGAAGTGAGAGGTGTAGACATAGGGGCAAAAGGACGAAGACATCTCTTCAGCCGGTTCCTATGTACCCGGAGTGGTGGACGGTCTCCTCTTGAAATCTCGTAGACTTCAGGGGAGAGACTGTCCCTAACTAGGTATGGCTCACGCTCCCAACGCCCATCTAGCTTACTGGTAGGATGGTTGTTGCGCAGCCACACTCGATCTCCTGGGGCAAAAGGCTCAGCACAGGCATTACGATCGAAGTCCCTTTTTTGTTTCTCTCGGGCCTCTTCCAACCGCAGATCCACAACTTCTCTGGCATCCGCCAGGCGCCTCTGGTGTTCGTGAACCCAGTCAGTCTGAGGGAGTAAAGACTGGGAATCAGGGGACTCCATGTCCCAGGTCATATCAGCAGGGAGATGGCCGTGTCTCCCGAACATCAGATAATACGGGGTGTATCCTGTGGAGCAATGAGTGGTATTGTTGTACAGGTACACTAATTCGGGCAACAGTTTTGGCCAGTCAGCCCTTTTTGCAGGGGTCAGAGTCCTCAGCATATTGATTAGAGTCTGATTCATCTTTTCACACAGCCCGTTGCCTTGGGGATGATAAGCTGTGGTCCTCAGCTTCTTGCAGCCATATAGAGTGCACAGCTCCTGGAAGACTTGGGACTCAAATGCTGTTCCTTGGTCTGTAAGGATCTGGTCCGGACAGCCATAGGGGAGGATGGAGCTTTTCCACAGGGCCGCTGCGGTGGTCCTTGCAGATAGATCTCTGACAGGTACTGCAAGCACAAATTTGGTATAGTGGTCGATGATCGTAAGAGCATAACTGTGACCGGATCTGCTGGGCTCCAACTTCACGTGGTCCAATGCCAGGATCTCCAAGGGCCGTTGGCTCACAATGGGACGTAGAGGAGCCCTTTGATTGTGTCGCTCTCCTCGAGCGATGGCGCAGGCTGGGCATTCTCGACACCAGGCTTCAATGTCGGACTTTATGTTGACCCAGAAGAATCGCCTTCGGAGGGTGGCTTCAGTCTTCTGAGCGCCAAAGTGTCCGGACTGGTCATGGTACATTTCCAGTACTATCTTGGCGTCCCTCCTGGGAATCACAATCTGGTATAGCCGGTCATAAGTGATAGGGTCCAGAGTTCTTCTCTTTAGCAGACCCTGGTGCATGTTCAGAGTCTTTCTCTGGCGCCACAATTGAGACAGTTCTCCATCAGCTCTTCTGCGCCGGATTCTTTCAGGCACTCGCCCACTAGAGAGATAGTCCATTACTTCTCCTATGGCACGGCTATCAGCCTGAAGACTCATCCAGAGGTCCTTTTCCGCAGGGGGCTCTGACTCTTCTTGGGGAGTAGCTGGCGCTGCCTCTGTCGGTAGGGAGTAAACTCTCTGGGCATCTTGACGCACAAACCGGGCATAGAATGCTGGCATCTCGACATCTTCCCACTGAGCATCCGTGGAGGGTCCCTCCCACTGGTCAGGGAGACGGGACAGAGCGTCGGCGTTGTCATTGGTCTTACCAGCCCGGTACTTGATGGTAAAGCTGAAATTGGCAAGTCTGGAGGCCCACCGTTGTTCCAGTGCTCCAAGACGTGTGGTGTTCAGATGCGCCAACGGATTATTGTCTGTGAAGACAGTGAAAGATGATGCAGCTAGGTAGTCCTTGAACTTTTCGGTCACAGCCCAGACTAACGCCAGAAACTCCAACTTGAAGGAACTGTAGTTCTGGTCGTTTTGCTCCGGTTCTCGGAGGGAACGGCTGGCGTAGGCTATGACCCTTTCAGTTCCGTTTTGGAGCTGGGATAATACCGCCCCTAGACCTTGCTTGCTGGCATCAGTGTATAGGGTGAAAGGCAGACTGTTGTCTGGATATCCCAACACCGGAGGTTCAGTCAGCCGTTGCTTGAGCATCTGGAAGGCAGCTTCTCGTTCGGCCGTCCACTCAATGGATACTCGGGAACGTTGGCTCTCTTTTGGCAGGCCCCTTAGAAGCTCTTGCAGAGGAGCCGCCAGCTGGGCAAACTTCGGGATGAAACGCCTGTAGTAACTGGCAAATCCCAGGAAGCTTTTGATGTCCCGTACGGTTGATGGGGTAGGCCAGTCGTAGACAGCTGCAATCTTCTCTGGATCTGGCTCAATTCCATGAGCGCTCACCACATGTCCCAGGTACTTGACGCTAGGTTGTAGCAGGTGGCACTTGGATGGCTTGACCTTCAACCCATGTTGGGTCAGGATTTGGAAGACTTCAGCCAGATGGTGGAGGTGGTCTTCATAAGTCTTGGAGTAGATGATGATGTCGTCCAAATATAGCAGGACGGTCTCGAAGTTTCGATGACCCAAACATCTCTCCATCAGCCGTTGAAATGTGCCTGGGGCGTTGCATAGCCCGAATGGCATGTTGTTGAACTCGAACAGGCCCATTGGGGTGGTGAAAGCCGTCTTCTCACGGTCTTCTGGCGCCATGGCCACTTGCCAGTAGCCACTGGTCAGGTCCAGGGTAGAGAAGTAGGCAGCTGACCCTAGGGCTGCGAGGGATTCCTCGATTCGAGGCAGAGGATAGGCGTCCTTGTGGGTGATATTATTGATTTTCCTATAGTCAACACAGAATCGAAGGGTTCCATCCTTCTTCTTCACAAGGACCAGCGGGGCAGCCCATGGGCTGTGGCTCTCCCGGATAACGTTGGCGGTCTTCATCTCTTGTACCAGCTTTTTCACCTCTTGGTAGCGGGCTGGAGGTATGGGCCGGTATCGTTCCTTGATAGGAGGATGAGAGCCAGTAGGGATGGTGTGTTGGATCAGAGTAGTCTGCCCAAAATCCAGTGGGTGTTTGCTGAAGGCCCGGTGGTGCTTCATAACGACATCCAGGACACCTTGTACTTGGTCTGCAGGAGTAAAATCGTCGTCTCCAATATTGAGCTCAAGCCACCAGGATTGCTCGGCAGGCTCATCTTCAGCACCTTGCTTCACTTCCAACTGTTGGGAGGCAGACAGAGAGGTTTCTACCAAGTCTTCAGGATGGACACTGAAGAGAGTGGCTACGGCTTGGTACTTTCTCAGATCCACTGGGGAGTCTCCCACATTTAGTAGTCGAATGGGTACTTGTCCTCGGGACACAGTGACTAGGCTCCTGGCGGCTAGAATGGGCAGGTCTTCATCCGCTGGTAGAGGTTCTACTATCGCCTGGTAGTCTCGACCTTGAACGCCCATGCAGGCTCGACACCATACTAGCGTCTCCGTCCCAGGTTGAAGGCGGACAGGTTGGGGATCCTTGATCCGGGCTCTGCAGATTTCACCATTAGGGCCAGCAAAGATACCTGTCCTGCTAAGTCAGCAACTTCCGTAGCCACAGGAGTAGGTGATGTCGACTGCGTTGGACAGCAAGCTAGAGCAGATTCCTTCATTTCCACGGATTCAGGCTCTTTCTGCGGGCCAGTAGGCGGTCGGTCCCCTAATATGTCAATGGCAATTTCCTTAAACTCAAGGAAGGAGGCCTGGGCATGTTGAGAAGAGATGATCTTTAGTTGACACCTTTGATTTCTATCAACAAGTCCATTAATAAATTGTTCCCTTAAGGTCTGATCAGAGGTTTCAGCGTCTTTGGGCTCAAGGCAGGTGATGGCCTTCCATGTCTCCTGTAAGGAGAGGGCAAAGTCTCGGAGGGACTCTTGGGGCTTCTGTCTTTTCCCGAAGAATTTCTGCTTCAACTCAGAGACAGTACACTTGTCAAAGGTGTTGCGTAGCCTATCAAGAATCCGGACCACGTTCTGACACTGTTCTCGGGGCCAAGACTTGACTTCCCGGAGAGCGGGTCCTTTCAACTGCCCGATAAGGATGCCCACTTTCTGTTCCTCTGTGAACGGGAGCAAGGCGAAGGTGGCTAACAACTTGTCCCTGAATTCAGGGAGAGTATGTGATTCTCCCTCGTAGTAGGGTAACCAGGGGGCCCCCAGATAGTAGGGCATAGTCAGAGGCATCATGGTGGGAGTCCCAGGGACACTAGCTGTAGCAGGGCTGAAAGGACTCTCTGGAGGACTTAACATGCTCCGGTACCCTGAGGAGGGACCAGGGGACGGGACCTGCTCCAGTCCCGTATCTTCGTCCTTGGCGGACATGACTGGCCTAGCTGAGGGAAGTCTGTAGGGTTACACAATGTCCGTTGCTATGGGCGATGGCTAGAATGGGACGTGGGCACTTTAAGACACAGTCACTATTCCCTGGGAGGTGAGCCAATAACCTAGCGTCGGAAACAATCTCTACCCCCCTTTAACTTCCCCAGCGGTACTCACTCAGGATCAGCCGCGGTGACAGGACAGCTCCGGTGCACGAAGGTCTCCGTTCCCGATGTCCGGCAGGCAGCAGGGCTCGGTGATGCTCAGCGGTGTTCTCCAGTCGCAGGACACGTGCGCCGGAACTCCGGATGAGGCGCACACTGCTGGCAGGCTTCAGGCGCGGCCTGCGCCGAAATCCAAGATGGCCGATTAACCCTCTTCGTTGCCGGCCGCACTCGATCCAGCTCCTCCTCCACTGTAGTTCGTGCCACTCGCGCAGGGGGCGGAGCCTAGTGACGCCTCTGGAGTTCCCGCCAGTGAGGATTTGGCGGGCTGGAAATACTTGCTGCGCCACACGCCTCTGAGGTAAATGCTTCAGGCGCAGCAGCGCCGGATGTAGCAGAGCTGGTACAGTTCTTGCAGGGATTAACCTCCTGAGTGCTGGAGCGGCGCTCGACAGCACGTGGCAGCAGTATAACAGTTCAATGTGAAACACACAATCACTTGGGCCTAAACCCGGATGGCAGCAGGGTTAGGCAGCACAGTCTTTTTAATAAAGGAAAGTCTTTAATGCCGTAATAAGGCACAGAAGTATCAATCCTGTTCGTGACGCCACTTGCAACATCCCCCACCGGGGCCTAGCCTTTGAGGTGAGGCCTGGTGACAGCCGGGGCCCGCGATACCGGAGTGGCTGGCGGTTGCGGCCTAAGCACGCTATTGTCACGGCGCTTGGTACGGGGGAACCGGAGGGCTGTCCTACAGCCTGGCAGGTCTCCAGCAGGGTGGTGTTGGCAAGAAATGATGAGGGAGAGGCTGCTATAGCGGATCTCCCTGGGGCAACCCCTTAATGGCCCGAGTGTGAGTCTCTGGGTGATGGACAGGGTGCCGGTGATGAAGGCAGCCGTATTAGCAGGGACCAGACGGAGACAGAAGTTGAAGAAAACAACTTACAGTTCTTTATTTGAACCGGCAGGAACCGCAGCAAACGTGCCTTTAACAGGTAGATGGAGTGCTGAGATGTGAGTTGGAGGGAGCCTCAGGAGATAGTTCACCAGCCTGGATGTAGAGGGCAGGCTGGGAGGCAGCTGTGTCCTGGTAGGAAGCTTCAGCTTGTCCTGTAGGGCTTCAGGTATCACCTTTAAAGGTAAGATGATACCCCTTTTCCTCACTACACTAACTCTAGTCTAATGCTCCACTCTTCAGAGGCAGGGGCTAGGCTCTTCCTGCTCTGGTATGGGCTAGACAGAGATTACTCACTCACTCACTGATTCTCCTAGGATTCCACACTAGAATAATCATCCAGAACATTCCTGGCCAGAGGTTTTATTACCTCCCTTTGGTCAGGTGGTGGCTGCTCCTCCAATCACATCTCAGCTTACAGAGCACAGGATGTAACACATATCATTGGACAACAGCATCTTGCATCATACAAAATACTTAACCTCTGCCTTGCCAGGCAGGATTCACCACTGCAATACCGCTATGTCCTATAAGGACCATGTAATGTAAGGTGATTACATGCAGGTGGGACGTATTCGCAAACCCTCCCTCGCCATTGCATCGGCGAGGGTGGTGCACATACATACTTACATACAGACATACAGAGATAACGCTCCACACATTACATACATACAGACAGACATACAGAGATAACGCTCCACACACTACAGACATATAGACAGACATACATACATACATACAGAGATAACGCTCCACACACTACAGACATATAGACAGACATACAGACAGACATACAGAGATAACGCTTCACACACTACATACATACATACATACAGACATACAGAGATAACGCTCCACACACTACAGACATACATACAGACATACAGACATACAGAGATAACGCTCCACACACTACATACATACAGACAGACATACAGAGATAACGCTCCACACACTACAGACATACATACAGACATACAGAGATAACGCTCCACACACTACAGACATACATACAGACATACAGAGATAACGCTCCACACACTACAGACATACAGACAGACATACAGACAGACATACAGAGATAACGCTCCACACATTACATACATACAGACAGACATACAGAGATAACGCTCCACACACTACAGACATACATACATACATACAGAGATAACGCTCCACACACTACAGACATACAAACAGACATACAGAGATAACGCTTCACACACTACATACATACATACATACAGACATACAGAGATAACGCTTCACACACTACATACATACATACATACATACAGACATACAGAGATAACGCTCCACACTATACAGACATACATACATACATACAGAGATAACGCTCCACACACTACAGACATACATACATACATACAGAGATAACGCTCCACACACTACAGACATACAGACAGACATACAGAGATAACGCTCCACACACTACAGACATACAGACAGACATACAGACAGACATACAGAGATAACGCTTCACACACTACATACATACATACATACATACAGACATACAGAGATAACGCTCCACACACTACATACATACATACATACATACATACATACAGACAGACATACAGAGATAACGCTCCACACACTACAGACATACATACATACATACAGAGATAACGCTCCACACACTACAGACATACATACATACATACAGAGATAACGCTCCACACACTACAGACATACATACATACATACAGAGATAACGCTCCACACACTACAGACATACAGACAGACATACAGAGATAACGCTCCACACACTACAGACATATAGACAGACATACAGACAGACATACAGAGATAACGCTTCACACACTACATACATACATACATACATACAGACATACAGAGATAACGCTCCACACACTACAGACATACATACATACATACAGAGATAACGCTCCACACACTACAGACATACATACATACATACAGAGATAACGCTCCACACACTACAGACATACATACATACATACAGAGATAACGCTCCACACACTACAGACATACATACATACATACAGAGATAACGCTCCACACACTACAGACATACAGACAGACATACAGAGATAACGCTCCACACACTACAGACATATAGACAGACATACAGACAGACATACAGAGATAACGCTTCACACACTACATACATACATACATACATACAGACATACAGAGATAACGCTCCACACACTACAGACATACATACATACATACAGAGATAACGCTCCACACACTACAGACATACATACATACATACAGAGATAACGCTCCACACACTACAGACATACATACAGACATACAGAGATAACGCTCCACACACTACATACATACATACATACAGAGATAACGCTCCACACACTACAGACATACAGACAGACATACAGAGATAACGCTCCACACACTACAGACATATAGACAGACATACAGACAGACATACAGAGATAACGCTTCACACACTACATACATACATACATACAGACATACAGAGATAACGCTCCACACACTACATACATACATACAGACATACAGAGATAACGCTCCACACACTACAGACATACATACATACATACAGAGATAACGCTCCACACACTACAGACATACATACAGACATACAGAGATAACGCTCCACACACTACAGACATACAGACAGACATACATACAGACATACAGAGATAACGCTCCACACATTACATACATACCGACAGACATACAGAGATAACGCTCCACACACTACAGACATACAGACAGACATACATACATACATACAGAGATAACGCTCCACACACTACAGACATACAGACAGACATACAGAGATAACGCTCCACACACTACAGACATACATACATACATACAGAGATAACGCTCCACACACTACAGACATACATACAGACATACAGAGATAACGCTCCACACACTACAGACATACAGACAGACATACATACAGACATACAGAGATAACGCTCCACACATTACATACATACAGACAGACATACAGAGATAACGCTCCACACACTACAGACATACAGACAGACATACATACAGACATACAGAGATAACGCTCCACACACTACAGACATACATACAGACATACAGACATACAGAGATAACGCTCCACACACTACACACATACAGACAGACATACAGAGATAACGCTCCACACACTACAGACATACATACAGACATACAGACATACAGAGATAACGCTCCACACACTACATACATACAGACAGACATACAGAGATAACGCTCCACACACTACAGACATACATACAGACATACAGAGATAACGCTCCACACACTACAGACATACATACATACATACAGAGATAACGCTCCACACACTACAGACATACATACAGACATACAGAGATAACGCTCCACACACTACAGACATACAGACAGACATACAGACAGACATACAGAGATAACGCTCCACACACTACAGACATACAGACAGACATACATACAGACAGACATACAGAGATAACGCTCCACACACTACAGACATACATACATACATACAGAGATAACGCTCCACACATTACATACATACATACAGACATACAGAGATAACGCTCCACACACTACAGACATACATACAGACATACAGAGATAACGCTCCACACACTAAAGACATACATACAGACATACAGAGATAACGCTCCACACACTACAGACATACATACAGACATACAGAGATAACGCTCCACACACTACAGACATACATACAGAGATAACGCTCCACACACTACAGACATACATACAGACATACAGAGATAACGCTCCACACACTACAGACATACAGACAGACATACAGAGATAACGCTCCACACACTACAGACATATAGACAGACATACAGAGATAACGCTCCACACACTACAGACATATAGACAGACATACAGACAGACATACAGAGATAACGCTTCACACACTACATACATACATACATACAGACATACAGAGATAACGCTCCACACACTACAGACATACATACAGACATACAGACATACAGAGATAACGCTCCACACACTACAGACATACATACAGACATACATACAGACATACAGAGATAACGCTCCACACACTACAGACATACATACAGACATACAGAGATAACGCTCCACACACTACAGACATACATACAGACATACAGAGATAACGCTCCACACACTACAGACATACATACAGACATACAGAGATAACGCTCCACACACTACAGACATACATACATACATACAGAGATAACGCTCCACACACTACAGAAATACATACAGACATACAGAGATAACGCTCCACACACTACAGACATACAGACAGACATACAGACAGACATACAGAGATAACGCTCCACACACTACAGACATACAGACAGACATACAGAGATAACGCTTCACACACTACATACATACATACATACATACAGAGATAACGCTCCACACACTACAGACATACATACATACATACAGAGATAACGCTCCACACACTACAGACATACATACATACATACAGAGATAACGCTCCACACACTACAGACATACATACAGACATACAGAGATAACGCTCCACACACTACAGACATACAGACAGACATACAGACAGACATACAGAGATAACGCTCCACACACTACAGACATACAGACAGACATACATACAGACAGACATACAGAGATAACGCTCCACACACTACAGACATACATACATACATACAGAGATAACGCTCCACACATTACATACATACATACAGACATACAGAGATAACGCTCCACACACTACAGACATACATACAGACATACAGAGATAACGCTCCACACACTAAAGACATACATACAGACATACAGAGATAACGCTCCACACACTACAGACATACATACAGACATACAGAGATAACGCTCCACACACTACAGACATACATACAGAGATAACGCTCCACACACTACAGACATACATACAGACATACAGAGATAACGCTCCACACACTACAGACATACAGACAGACATACAGAGATAACGCTCCACACACTACAGATATATAGACAGACATACAGAGATAACGCTCCACACACTACAGACATATAGACAGACATACAGACAGACATACAGAGATAACGCTTCACACACTACATACATACATACATACAGACATACAGAGATAACGCTCCACACACTACAGACATACATACAGACATACAGACATACAGAGATAACGCTCCACACACTACAGACATACATACAGACATACATACAGACATACAGAGATAACGCTCCACACACTACAGACATACATACAGACATACAGAGATAACGCTCCACACACTACAGACATACATACAGACATACAGAGATAACGCTCCACACACTACAGACATACATACAGACATACAGAGATAACGCTCCACACACTACAGACATACATACATACATACAGAGATAACGCTCCACACACTACAGAAATACATACAGACATACAGAGATAACGCTCCACACACTACAGACATACAGACAGACATACAGACAGACATACAGAGATAACGCTCCACACACTACAGACATACAGACAGACATACAGAGATAACGCTCCACACACTACATACATACATACATACATACATACAGAGATAAAGCTCCACACACTACATACATACATACATACATACATACAGAGATAACGCTCCACACACTACAGACATATAGACAGACATACAGAGATAACGCTCCACACACTACAGACATACAGACAGACATACAGAGATAACGCTCCACACACTACATACATACATACATACATACATACATACATACAGAGATAACGCTCCACACACTACAGACATATAGACAGACATACAGACATACAGAGATAACGCTCCACACACTACAGACATACATACAGACATACAGAGATAACGCTCCACACACTACAGACATACATACAGACATACAGAGATAACGCTCCACACACTACAGACATACATACAGACATACAGAGATAACGCTCCACACACTACAGACATACATACAGACATACAGAGATAACGCTCCACACACTACAGACATACATACAGACATACAGAGATAACGCTCTACACACTACAGACATACATACAGACATACAGAGATAACGCTCCACACACTACAGACATACAGAGATAACGCTCCACACACTACAGACATATAGACAGACATACAGACAGACATACAGAGATAACGCTCCACACACTACAGACATACATACAGACATACAGACAGACATACAGAGATAACGCTCCACACACTACAGACAGACAGACAGACAGACATACAGAGATAATGCTCCACACACTACAGACATACAGACAGACATACAGACAGACATACAGATATAACGCTCCACACACTACAGACAGACATACAGACATACAGAGATAACGCTCCACACACTACATACATACATACATACATACATACATACAGACATACATACATACAGACATACATACAGACATACAGAGATAACGCTCCACACACTACAGACAGACAGACAGACATACAGAGATAACGCTCCACACACTACAGACAGACAGACAGACATACAGAGATAACGCTCCACACACTACAGACAGACAGACAGACAGACAGACATACAGACATACAGAGATAACGCTCCACACACTACAGACAGACAGACAGACAGACAGACATACAGAGATAACGCTCCACACACTACAGACAGACAGACATACAGAGATAACGCTCCACACACTACAGACAGACAGACAGACATACAGAGATAACGCTCCACACACTACAGACAGACAGACAGACATACAGAGATAACGCTCCACACACTACAGACATACATACAGACAGACATACAGAGATAACGCTCCACACACTACAGACATACATACAGACAGACATACAGAGATAACGCTCCACACACTACAGACATACATACAGACATACAGAGATAACGCTCCACACACTACAGACAGACAGACAGACATACAGAGATAACGCTCCACACACTACAGACAGACAGACAGACAGACAGACAGACATACAGACATACAGAGATAACGCTCCACACACTACAGACAGACAGACAGACAGACAGACATACAGAGATAACGCTCCACACACTACAGACAGACAGACATACAGAGATAACGCTCCACACACTACAGACAGACAGACAGACATACAGAGATAACGCTCCACACACTACAGACAGACAGACAGACATACAGAGATAACGCTCCACACACTACAGACATACATACAGACATACAGAGATAACGCTCCACACACTACAGACATACATACAGACAGACATACAGAGATAACGCTCCACACACTACAGACATACATACAGACAGACATACAGAGATAACGCTCCACACACTACAGACATACATACAGACAGACATACAGAGATAACGCTCCACACACTACAGACAGACAGACAGACATACAGAGATAACGCTCCACACACTACAGACAGACAGACAGACATACAGAGATAACGCTCCACACACTACAGACAGACAGACAGACATACAGAGATAACGCTCCACACACTACAGACAGACAGACAGACATACAGAGATAACGCTCCACACACTACAGACAGACAGACAGACATACAGAGATAACGCTCCACACACTACAGACAGACAGACAGACATACAGAGATAACGCTCCACACACTACAGACAGACAGACAGACATACAGAGATAACGCTCCACACACTACAGACAGACAGACAGACATACAGAGATAACGCTCCACACACTACAGACAGACAGACATACATACATACAGAGATAATGCTCCACACACTACAGACATACCGACATACAGAGATAACACTCCACACACTACATACACATAGCTCCCAACCGTCCCGATTTTGACGGGACTTTCCCGTTTTTCGTACCTCTGCTCCGCATCACGGGCAGCTATGATATTGTCACGGATTCTCCCCCCAGGTCCCGCTGCTGTGTCCCCATAGTAAATACTTTGAAAGCCTGAACTCCCAGTACAGAATGGCTTCTACAGACATCGGGAGGGAATCCTTTTCAGAGAAGTGTCGGGCTTAGGGGAGAGCAGGGACCACGTCATCAGGCTCAGGTATCTATCCATATATGGTCACTGCATCTCCTAGGGTTCCCCAGAGCAGACATCGGGAGGGAATCCTTTTCAGAGAAGTGTCGGCTTAGCGGAGAGCAGGGACCACGTCATCAGGTCAGATCAGCATCTGTCCATATATGGTCACTGCATCTCCTAGGGTTCCCCAGAGCAGACATCGGGAGGGAATCCTTTTTAGAGAAGTGTCGGCTTAGCGGAGAGCAGGGACCACGTCATCAGGTTCAGATCTCTATCCATATATGGTCACTGCATCTCCTAGGGTTCCCCAGAGCAGACATCGGGCAGGGAATCCTTTTCAGAGAAGTGTCGGCTTAGCCGGAGAGCAGGGACCACGTCATCAGGTCAGATCAGCATCTGTCCATATATGGTCACTGCATCTCCTAGGGTTCCCCAGAGCAGACATCGGGCAGGGAATCCTTTTCAGAGAAGTGTCGGGTTAGCGGAGAGCAGGGACCACGTCATCAGGTTCAGATCTCTATCCATATATGGTCACTGCATCTCCTAGGGTTCCCCAGAGCAGACATCGGGCAGGGAATCCTTTTCAGAGAAGTGTCGGGCTTAGCGGAGAGAGCAGGAACCACGTCATCAGGTGCAGATCAGCATCTGTCCATATATGGTCACTGCATCTCCTAGGGTTCCCCAGAGCAGACATCGGGCAGTGAATCCTTTTCAGAGAATTGTCGGGTTAGCGGAGAGCAGGGACCACGTCATCAGGTTCAGATCTCTATCCATATATGGTCACTGCATCTCCTAGGGTTCCCCAGAGCAGACATCGGGCAGGGAATCCTTTTCAGAGAAGTGTCGGGCTTAGCGGAGAGAGCAGGGACCACGTCATCAGGCTCAGATCAGCATCTGTCCATATATGGTCTCTGCATCTCCTAGGGTTCCCCAGAGCAGACATCGGGAGGGAATCCTTTTCAGAGAAGTGTCGGCTTAGCCGGAGAGCAGGGACCAAGTCATCAGGTCAGATCAGCATCTGTCCATATATGGTCTCCAGGGCTTCCCCAGACACAAGCTCTTTATATAATTAAATTAAATAAAGTTTTGGCCAGGCTGAGATTCGCACCTGGGACCCTGTGCACCATAGACAGGAGCTTTAACTAACTGAGCTATAAGCCCAGTGATACAGAGCTGAGGATTTCTGGTAACTAAGAAGTGTTATCTGCCATTTACACTGTGACACAGACTAATGCACTGATATATAGAGAGGGATCTTCTCAGAGATTATTATTGTAATTATTGAGACTATTATTATTATTATTATAAATTTTATTATTTTTATTATTATGGAGATGATTATGAATAATAGTAAAAATAATAATCATCTCAATAATAATAATAATCATCTCAATAATAATCTCCATAATAATAATAATAGTCTCAATAATTACAATCATCTCTGAGAAGATCCCTCTCTATATAACAAGGCATTAAATCTGTGTCACAGTGTAACAGTAGTCATAGTTCTTAGTTACCAAAATTCTACACCTAGATAATCACTGAGATTATAGCTCAGTTGGTTGGGGCACTGTGACATTATTATACATGGACACTGCAGGTTCTGGGTTCTAATCCCAATGGCGTGCTGCCATTTTGCCCCTCTTTCCCTTTCACAAATGTTGGGAGGTATGCATACATACATACATACATACATACAGAGATAACACTCCACACACTACATACATACATACAGCGATGACACTCCACACACTACATACATACATACATACAGCGATAACACTCCACACACTACATACATACATACAAAGATAACACTCCATACACTACTACTGCACTACATCGTCATACCTGTCCATACGCGTGCTCCAGCGTCATACATGTACATAGTTGTGCTGCAGCGTCACACCTGTCCATACGCGTGATGCCGCGTCACGCCTGTCCATACCCGTGCTGCCGCGTCACGCCTGTCCATACCCGTGCTTCCGCGTCACGCCTGTCCATACCCGTGCTGCCGCGTCACGCCTGTCCATACCCGTGCTTCCGCGTCACGCCTGTCCATACGCCTGCTGCCGCCTCACGCCTGTCCATACGCCTGCTGCCGCCTCACGCCTGTCCATACGCCTGCTGCCGCCTCACGCCTGTCCATACGCCTACTGCCGCCTCACGCCTGTCCATACGCCTGCTGCCGCCTCACGCCTGTCCATACGCCTGCTGCCGCCTCACGCCTGTCCATACGCCTGCTGCCGCCTCACGCCTGTCCATACGCCTGCTGCCGCCTCACGCCTGTCCATACGCCTGCTGCCGCCTCACGCCTGTCCATACGCCTGCTGCCGCCTCACGCCTGTCCATACGCCTGCTGCCGCCTCACGCCTGTCCATACGCCTGCTGCAGCGTCATGCCTGTCCATACGCCTGCTGCCGCCTCACGCCTGTCCATACGCCTGCTGCCGCCTCACGCCTGTCCATACGCCTGCTGCCGCCTCACGCCTGTCCATACGCCTGCTGCAGCGTCACGCCTGTCCATACGCCTGCTGCAGCGTCACGCCTGTCCATACGCCTGCTGCAGCGTCACGCCTGTCCATACGCCTGCTGCAGCGTCACGCCTGTCCATACGCCTGCTGCAGCGTCACGCCTGTCCATACGCCTGCTGCAGCGTCACGCCTGTCCATACGCCTGCTGCAGCGTCACGCCTGTCCATACGCCTGCTGCAGCGTCAGGCCTGTCCATACGCCTGCTGCAGCGTCAGGCCTGTGCATGGATCCTGCCTACAGATGTAAATAATTGTTCTTTCAGTAACCAATTCTACGGTTCCGGATCTTCCATTGGGCTGTCAGTGGCCGCTGAGGTCCAGCACTGTGCGGTATGCGACTACTCCCCCTCCTGACTACACCATCTCACCAGCGGGAATGGGTCCCGGCACCGGACCGGCCGTGAACTGGACTCCTGATGCAAATACGACTTTAGTTCTTGGAATCACCACATCTGGAGGTAAAAATGACTGATTTCACGTGGTCCTAGACGTGGACACGTCCTGTAAGATCTCTTCCCGTTCCAGGTAACATGACTTCCAAATCCCTACAGAAAGCCACCAAGCCGAGCGGCGGGACGGCACCGGGTGAGTGACGGATTCTTTATCATCGATTTACCATTAATATTATTCCCTGAGGGCAAACTAAATGGAAATGGTAGCGCTGCTCCCGTGGCTCTACGGGAAGAGGGTCGTGTGCCATGCAACACAAAATACCTGCACAAAACAACCTCAGTGTAGCAAAAGTAACTCTCCAACAACAAATACTACCATACATCGCAAAATACCCCCCAACAACACCAAATACTACCATACATCGCAAAATACCTCCCCAACAGTACCAAATACTACCATACATCACAAAATACCTCCCCAACAGCACCAAATACTACCATACATCGCAAAATACCTCCCCAACAGCACCAAATACTACCATACATCACAAAATACCTTCCCAACTGCACCAAATACAACCATACATCGCAAAATACCTCCCCAACAGCACCAAATACTACCATACATCACAAAATACCTCCCCAACCGCACCATATACTACCATACATCACAAAATACCTCCCCAACAGCACCAAATACAACCAAACATCACAAAATACCTCCCCAACAGCACCAAATACTACCAAACATCACAAAATACCCCCCAACAGCACTAAATACTACCAAACATCGCAAAATACCTCCCCAACAGCACTAAATACTACCATACATCGCAAAATACCTCCCCAACAGCACCAAATACAACATGCATCACAAAATACCACCCCAACAACACCAAATACTACCAAACATCACAAAATAACTCCCCAACAACACCAAATACAACCAAACATCACAAAATACCTCCCCAACAACACCAAATACAACCAAACATCACAAAATACCTCCCCAACAACACCAAATACTACCATACATCACAAAATACCTCCCCAACAGCACTAAATACTGCCATACATCACAAAATACCTCCCCAACAGCACCAAATACTACCATACGTCACAAAATACCTCCCCAACAGCACTAAATACTACCATACATCGCAAAATACCTCCCCAACAGCACTAAATACTACCATACATCACAAAATCCATCCCCAGACAACAGTACAGTCCTTTTCTTTTACAGGCTACTTTGCTTCTCTTACTACGATGAATTTCACAGAACTGAGCAGCGAGACGGAACTTGGTAAGTCAGTGGGTGGTTTCTCAAGTCTATTTAGTTATCCTTTTATCAGCTTAAAGCATTGCTATGCCTGAATGTGTAGCACAGGGCTAAGAGGGCAGAACTCTGCTCTCAACCCAACGTCTATTGTAAATTTTGTGTCTAGACTCTTCCAGTGGTTCTATAGAAAAAGCAAACAAGGTAAGATCAAGACATTATAGCAGCAGGACAAGGACTAGTAACAAATAGTGAGGAGCAGCAGGACAATGACTAGGAACAAATAGTGAGGAGCAGCAGGACGAGGACTAGTAACAAATAGTGGGGAGCAGCAGGACAAGGACTAGTAACAAATAGTGAGGAGCAGCAGGACAAGGACTAGTAACAAATAGTGAGGAGCAGCAGGACAAGGACTAGTAACACACAGTGACGAGCAGCAGGACAAGGACTAGTAACAAATAGGAGAAGCAGGACAAGGACTAGTAACAAATAGTGAGGAGCAGCAGGACAATAACTAGTAACAAATAGTGAGGAGCAGCAGGACAATGGCTAGGAACAAATAGTGAGGAGCAGCAGGACAATGACTAGGAACAAATAATGAGGAGCAGCAGGACAAGGACTAGTAACAAATAGTGAGGAGCAGCAGGACAAGGACTAGTAACAAATAGTGAGGAGCAGCAGGACAAGGACTAGTAACAGATAGTGAGGAGCAGCAGAACAAGGACTAGTAACAGATAGTGAGGAGCAGCAGGACAAGGACTAGTAACAAACAGTGAGGAGCAGCAGGACAAGGAAAAGTAAAAAATAGTGAGGAGCAGCAGGACAAGGACTAATAACAATTAGTGAGGAGCACCAGGACAAGGTCTAGTAACAAACAGTGAGGAGCAGCAGGACAAGGACTAGTAACAGATAGTAAGGAACAGCAGGACAAGGACTAGTAACAAACAGTGAGAAGCAGCAGGATAAGGACTAGTAACAGACAGTGAGGAGCACCAGGACAAGGACTAGTAACAGATAGTGAAGAGCAGCAGGACAAGGAGTAGTAACAGATAGTGAGGAGCAGCAGGATAAGGACTAGTAACAGATAGTGAGGAGCAGCAGGACAAAGACTAGTAACAGATAGTGAGGAGCAGCAGGACAAGGACTAGTAACAGATAGTGAGGAGCAGCAGGACAAGGAGTAGTAACAGATAGTGAGGAGCAGCAGGACAAGGACTAGTAACAGATAGTGAGGAGCAGCAGGACAAGGACTAGTAACAGATAGTGAGGAGCAGCAGGACAAGGACTAGTAACAGATAGTGAGGAGCAGCAGGACAAGGACTAGTAACACACAGTGAGGAGCAGCAGGACAAGGACTAGTAACAGATAGTGAGGAGCAGCAGGACAAGGAGTAGTAACAGATAGTGAGGAGCAGCAGGATAAGGACTAGTAACAGATAGTGAGGAGCAGCAGGACAAGGACTAGTAACAGATAGTGAGGAGCAGCAGGACAACGACTAGTAACACACAGTGAGGAGCAGCAGAACAAGGGCTAGTAACAGATGGTGAGGAGCAGCAGGACAAGGACTAGTAACAGATAGTGAGGAGCAGCAGGACAAGGACTAGTAACAAACAGTGAGGAGCAGCAGGACAAGGATTAGTAACAGAAAGTGAGGAGCAGCAGGACAAGGACTAGTAACAATTAGTGAGGAGCACCAGGACAAGGTCTAGTAACAAACAGTGAGGAGCAGCAGGACAAGGACTAGTAACAGATAGTAAGGAACAGCAGGACAAGGACTAGTAACAAACAGTGAGGAGCAGCAGGACAAGGACTAGTAACAGATAGTGAGGAGCAGCAGGATAAGGACTAGTAACAGATAGTGAGGAGCAGCAGGACAAGGACTAGTAACAGATAGTGAGGAGCAGCAGGACAAGGACTAGTAACAAACAGTGAGGAGCTGCAAGGCAAGGACTAGTAACAGATAGTGAGGAGCAGCAGGACAAGGACTAGTAACAGATGGTGAGGAGCAGCAGAACAAGGACTAGTAACAGATGGTGAGGAGCAGCAGAACAAGGACTAGTAACAGATAGTGAGGAGCAGCAGGACAAGGACTAGTAACAAACAGTAAGGAGCAGCAGGACAAGGACTAGTAAAAAATAGTGAGGAGCAGCAGGACAAGGACTAATAACAATTAGTGAGGAGCACCAGGACAAGGTCTAGTAACAAACAGTGAGGAGCAGCACGACAAGGACTAGTAACAGATAGTAAGGAACAGCAGGACAAGGACTAGTAACAAACAGTGAGGAGCAGCAGGATAAGGACTAGTAACAGATAGTGAGGAGCAGCAGGACAAGGACTAGTAACAGATAGTGAAGAGCAGCAGGACACGGAGTAGTAACAGATAGTGAGGAGCAGCAGGATAAGGACTAGTAACAGATAGTGAGGAGCAGCAGGACAAGGACTAGTAACACACAGTGAGGAGCAGCAGGACAAGGACTAGTAACAAATAGTGAGGAGCAGCAGGACAAGGACTAGTAACAAACAGTGAGGAGCAGCAGGACAAGGACTAGTAACACACAGTGAGGAGCAGCAGAACAAGGACTAGTAACAGATAGTGAGGAGCAGCAGGACAAGGACTAGTAACAGATGGTGAGGAGCACCAGGACAAGGTCTAGTAACAAACAGTGAGGATCAGCAGGACAAGGACTAGTAACAAACAGTGAGGAGCAGTTTGGACAAGGACTAGTAACAGATAGTAAGGAACTGCAGGACAAGGACTAGTAACAAACAGTGAGGAGCAGCAGGACAAGGACTAGTAACAGATAGTGAGGAGCAGCAGGACAACGACTAGTAACACACAGTGAGGAGCAGCAGGACAAGGACTAGTAACAGATAGTGAGGAGCAGCAGGACAAGGACTAGTAACAGATAGTGAGGAGCAGCAGAACAGGGGCTAGTAACAGATAGTGAGGAGCAGCAGGACATAGAATAGTAACAGATAGTGAGGAGCAGCAGGACAAGGACTAGTAACAGACAGTGAGGAGCAGCAGGACAAGGACTAGTAACAGATAGTGAGGAGCAGCAGGACAAGGACTAGTAACAGATAGTGAGGAGCAGCAGGACAACGACTAGTAACAGATAGTGAGGAGCAGCAGAACAAGGACTAGTAACAGATAGTGAGGAGCAGCAGGACAAGGACTAGTAACAGATAGTGAGGAGCAGCAGGACAAGGACTAGTAACAGATAGTGAGGAGCAGCAGGACAAGGACTAGTAACAGATAGTGAGGAGCAGCAGGACAAGGACTAGTAACAGATAGTGAGGAGCAGCAGGACAACGACTAGTAACAGATAGTGAGGAGCAGCAGAACAAGGGCTAGTAACAGATAGTGAGGAGCAGCAGGACAAGGACTAGTAACATATAGTGAGGAGCAGCAGGACAAGGACTAGTAACAGATAGTGAGGAGCAGCAGGACAAGGACTAGTAACAGATAGTGAGGAGCAGCAGGACATGGACTAGTAACAGATAGTGAGGAGCAGCAGGACAAGGACTAGTAACAGATAGTGAGGAGCAGCAGGACAAGGACTAGTAACAGACAGTGAGGAGCACCAGGACAAGGACTAGTAACAGATAGTGAAGAGCAGCAGGACAAGGAGTAGTAACAGATAGTGAGGAGCAGCAGGATAAGGACTAGTAACAGATAGTGAGGAGCAGCAGGACAAAGACTAGTAACAGATAGTGAGGAGCAGCAGGACAAGGACTAGTAACAGATAGTGAGGAGCAGCAGGACAAGGAGTAGTAACAGATAGTGAGGAGCAGCAGGACAAGGACTAGTAACAGATAGTGAGGAGCAGCAGGACAAGGACTAGTAACAGATAGTGAGGAGCAGCAGGACAAGGACTAGTAACACACAGTGAGGAGCAGCAGGACAAGGACTAGTAACAGATAGTGAGGAGCAGCAGGACAAGGAGTAGTAACAGATAGTGAGGAGCAGCAGGATAAGGACTAGTAACAGATAGTGAGGAGCAGCAGGACAAGGACTAGTAACAGATAGTGAGGAGCAGCAGGACAACGACTAGTAACACACAGTGAGGAGCAGCAGAACAAGGGCTAGTAACAGATGGTGAGGAGCAGCAGGACAAGGACTAGTAACAGATAGTGAGGAGCAGCAGGACAAGGACTAGTAACAAACAGTGAGGAGCAGCAGGACAAGGACTAGTAACAGAAAGTGAGGAGCAGCAGGACAAGGACTAGTAACAATTAGTGAGGAGCACCAGGACAAGGTCTAGTAACAAACAGTGAGGAGCAGCAGGACAAGGACTAGTAACAGATAGTAAGGAACAGCAGGACAAGGACTAGTAACAAACAGTGAGGAGCAGCAGGACAAGGACTAGTAACAGATAGTGAGGAGCAGCAGGATAAGGACTAGTAACAGATAGTGAGGAGCAGCAGGACAAGGACTAGTAACAGATAGTGAGGAGCAGCAGGACAAGGACTAGTAACAAACAGTGAGGAGCTGCAAGGCAAGGACTAGTAACAGATAGTGAGGAGCAGCAGGACAAGGACTAGTAACAGATGGTGAGGAGCAGCAGAACAAGGACTAGTAACAGATAGTGAGGAGCAGCAGGACAAGGACTAGTAACAAACAGTAAGGAGCAGCAGGACAAGGACTAGTAAAAAATAGTGAGGAGCAGCAGGACAAGGACTAATAACAATTAGTGAGGAGCACCAGGACAAGGTCTAGTAACAAACAGTGAGGAGCAGCACGACAAGGACTAGTAACAGATAGTAAGGAACAGCAGGACAAGGACTAGTAACAAACAGTGAGGAGCAGCAGGATAAGGACTAGTAACAGATAGTGAGGAGCAGCAGGACAAGGACTAGTAACAGATAGTGAAGAGCAGCAGGACACGGAGTAGTAACAGATAGTGAGGAGCAGCAGGATAAGGACTAGTAACAGATAGTGAGGAGCAGCAGGACAAGGACTAGTAACACACAGTGAGGAGCAGCAGGACAAGGACTAGTAACAAAAAGTGAGGAGCAGCAGGACAAGGACTAGTAACAAACAGTGAGGAGCAGCAGGACAAGGACTAGTAACACACAGTGAGGAGCAGCAGAACAAGGACTAGTAACAGATAGTGAGGAGCAGCAGGACAAGGACTAGTAACAGATGGTGAGGAGCACCAGGACAAGGTCTAGTAACAAACAGTGAGGAGCAGCAGGACAAGGACTAGTAACAAACAGTGAGGAGCAGTTTTGACAAGGACTAGTAACAGATAGTAAGGAACTGCAGGACAAGGACTAGTAACAAACAGTGAGGAGCAGCAGGACAAGGACTAGTAACAGATAGTGAGGAGCAGCAGGACAACGACTAGTAACACACAGTGAGGAGCAGCAGGACAAGGACTAGTAACAGATAGTGAGGAGCAGCAGGACAAGGACTAGTAACAGATAGTGAGGAGCAGCAGAACAGGGGCTAGTAACAGATAGTGAGGAGCAGCAGGACATAGACTAGTAACAGATAGTGAGGAGCAGCAGGACAAGGACTAGTAACAGACAGTGAGGAGCAGCAGGACAAGGACGAGTAACAGATAGTGAGGAGCAGCAGGACAAGGACTAGTAACAGATAGTGAGGAGCAGCAGGACAAGGACTAGTAACAGATAGTGAGGAGCAGCAGGACAACGACTAGTAACAGATAGTGAGGAGCAGCAGAACAAGGGCTAGTAACAGATAGTGAGGAGCAGCAGGACAAGGACTAGTAACATATAGTGAGGAGCAGCAGGACAAGGACTAGTAACAGATAGTGAGGAGCAGCAGGACAAGGACTAGTAACAGATAGTGAGGAGCAGCAGGACAAGGACTAGTAACAGATAGTGAGGAGCAGCAGGACAAGGACTAGTAACAGATAGTGAGGAGCAGCAGGACAAGGACTAGTAACAGACAGTGAGGAGCACCAGGACAAGGACTAGTAACAGATAGTGAAGAGCAGCAGGACAAGGAGTAGTAACAGATAGTGAGGAGCAGCAGGATAAGGACTAGTAACAGATAGTGAGGAGCAGCAGGACAAAGACTAGTAACAGATAGTGAGGAGCAGCAGGACAAGGACTAGTAACAGATAGTGAGGAGCAGCAGGACAAGGAGTAGTAACAGATAGTGAGGAGCAGCAGGACAAGGACTAGTAACAGATAGTGAGGAGCAGCAGGACAAGGAGTAGTAACAGATAGTGAGGAGCAGCAGGACAAGGACTAGTAACAGATAGTGAAGAGCAGCAGGACAAGGAGTAGTAACAGATAGTGAGGAGCAGCAGGATAAGGACTAGTAACAGATAGTGAGGAGCAGCAGGACAAGGACTAGTAACACACAGTGAGGAGCAGCAGGACAAGGACTAGTAACAGATAGTGAGGAGCAGCAGGACAAGGAGTAGTAACAGATGGTGAGGAGCAGCAGGATAAGGACTAGTAACAGATAGTGAGGAGCAGCAGGACAAGGACTAGTAACAGATAGTGAGGAGCAGCAGGACAACGACTAGTAACACACAGTGAGGAGCAGCAGAACAAGGGCTAGTAACAGATGGTGAGGAGCAGCAGGACAAGGACTAGTAACAGATAGTGAGGAGCAGCAGGACAAGGACTAGTAACAAACAGTGAGGAGCAGCAGGACAAGGACTAGTAACAGAAAGTGAGGAGCAGCAGGACAAGGACTAGTAACAATTAGTGAGGAGCACCAGGACAAGGTCTAGTAACAAACAGTGAGGAGCAGCAGGACAAGGACTAGTAACAGATAGTAAGGAACAGCAGGACAAGGACTAGTAACAAACAGTGAGGAGCAGCAGGACAAGGACTAGTAACAGATAGTGAGGAGCAGCAGGATAAGGACTAGTAACAGATAGTGAGGAGCAGCAGGACAAGGACTAGTAACAGATAGTGAGGAGCAGCAGGACAAGGACTAGTAACAAACAGTGAGGAGCTGCAAGGCAAGGACTAGTAACAGATAGTGAGGAGCAGCAGGACAAGGACTAGTAACAGATGGTGAGGAGCAGCAGAACAAGGACTAGTAACAGATAGTGAGGAGCAGCAGGACAAGGACTAGTAACAAACAGTAAGGAGCAGCAGGACAAGGACTAGTAAAAAATAGTGAGGAGCAGCAGGACAAGGACTAATAACAATTAGTGAGGAGCACCAGGACAAGGTCTAGTAACAAACAGTGAGGAGCAGCACGACAAGGACTAGTAACAGATAGTAAGGAACAGCAGGACAAGGACTAGTAACAAACAGTGAGGAGCAGCAGGATAAGGACTAGTAACAGATAGTGAGGAGCAGCAGGACAAGGACTAGTAACAGATAGTGAAGAGCAGCAGGACACGGAGTAGTAACAGATAGTGAGGAGCAGCAGGATAAGGACTAGTAACAGATAGTGAGGAGCAGCAGGACAAGGACTAGTAACACACAGTGAGGAGCAGCAGGACAAGGACTAGTAACAGATAGTGAGGAGCAGCAGGACAAGGAGTAGTAACAGATAGTGAGGAGCAGCAGGATAAGGACTAGTAACAGATAGTGAGGAGCAGCAGGACAAGGACTAGTAACAGATAGTGAGGAGCAGCAGGACAACGACTAGTAACACACAGTGAGGAGCAGCAGGACAAGGACTAGTAACAGAAAGTGAGGAGCAGCAGAACAAGGGCTGGTAACAGATGGTGAGGAGCAGCAGGACAAGGGCTAGTAACAGATAGTAAGGAACAGCAGGACAAGGACTAGTAACAAACAGTGAGGAGCAGCAGGATAAGGACTAGTAACAGATAGTGAGGAGCAGCAGGACAAGGACTAGTAACAGATAGTGAAGAGCAGCAGGACAAGGAGTAGTAACAGATAGTGAGGAGCAGCAGGATAAGGACTAGTAACAGATAGTGAGGAGCAGCAGGACAAGGACTAGTAACACACAGTGAGGAGCAGCAGGACAAGGACTAGTAACAGATAGTGAGGAGCAGAAGGACAAGGACTAGTAACAGATAGTGAGGAGCAGCAGGACAACGACTAGTAACACACAGTGAGGAGCAGCAGGACAAGGACTAGTAACAGAAAGTGAGGAGCAGCAGAACAAGGGCTAGTAACAGATGGTGAGGAGCAGCAGGACAAGGGCTAGTAACAGATAGTGAGGAGCAGCAGGGCAACGACTAGTAAAAAATAGTGAGGAGCAGCAGGACAAGGACTAGTAACAAATAGTGAGGAGCAGCAGGACAAGGACTAGTAACAAATAGTGAGGAGCAGCAGGACAAGGACTAGTAACAAATAGTGAGGAGCAGCAGGACAAGGACTAGTAACAAATAGTGAGGAGCAGCAGGACAAGGACTAGTAACAAATAGTGAGGAGCAGCAGGACAAGGACTAGTAACAAATAGTGAGGAGCAGCAGGACAAGGACAAGTAACAAATAGTGAGGAGCAGCAGGACAAGGACTAGTAACAAATAGTGAGGAGCAGCAGGACAAGGACTAGTAACAAATAGTGAGGAGCAGCAGGACAAGGACTAGTAACAAATAGGAGAAGCAGGACAAGGACTAGTAACAAACAGTGAGGAGCAGCAGGACAAGGACTAGTAACAAATAGGAGAAGCAGGACAAGGACTCGTAACAGATAGTGAGGAGCAGCAGGACAAGGACTAGTAACAAACAGTGAGGAGCAGCAGGACAAGGACTAGTAACACACAGTGAGGAGCAGCAGAACAAGGACTAGTAACAGATAGTGAGGAGCAGCAGGACAAGGACTAGTAACAGATGGTGAGGAGCACCAGGACAAGGTCTAGTAACAAACAGTGAGGAGCAGCAGGACAAGGACTAGTAACAAACAGTGAGGAGCAGTTTGGACAAGGACTAGTAACAGATAGTAAGGAACTGCAGGACAAGGACTAGTAACAAACAGTGAGGAGCAGCAGGACAAGGACTAGTAACAGATAGTGAGGAGCAGCAGGACAACGACTAGTAACACACAGTGAGGAGCAGCAGGACAAGGACTAGTAACAGATAGTGAGGAGCAGCAGGACAAGGACTAGTAACAGATAGTGAGGAGCAGCAGAACAGGGGCTAGTAACAGATAGTGAGGAGCAGCAGGACATAGACTAGTAACAGATAGTGAGGAGCAGCAGGACAAGGACTAGTAACAGACAGTGAGGAGCAGCAGGACAAGGACTAGTAACAGATAGTGAGGAGCAGCAGGACAAGGACTAGTAACAGATAGTGAGGAGCAGCAGGACAACGACTAGTAACAGATAGTGAGGAGCAGCAGAACAAGGACTAGTAACAGATAGTGAGGAGCAGCAGGACAAGGACTAGTAACAGATAGTGAGGAGCAGCAGGACAAGGACTAGTAACAGATAGTGAGGAGCAGCAGGACAAGGACTAGTAACAGATAGTGAGGAGCAGCAGGACAAGGACTAGTAATAGATAGTGAGGAGCAGCAGGACAACGACTAGTAACAGATAGTGAGGAGCAGCAGAACAAGGGCTAGTAACAGATAGTGAGGAGCAGCAGGACAAGGACTAGTAACAGATAGTGATGAGCAGCAGGACAAGGACTAGTAACAGATAGTGAGGAGCAGCAGGACAAGGACTAGTAACAGATAGTGAGGAGCAGCAGGACAAGGACTAGTAACAGATAGTGAGGAGCAGCAGGACAAGGACTAGTAACAGATAGTGAGGAGCAGCAGGACAAGGACTAGTAACAGATAGTGAGGAGCAGCAGGACAAGGACTAGTAACAGATAGTGAGGAGCAGCAGGACAACGACTAGTAACACACAGTGAGGAGCAGCAGGACAAAGTTTTATACAGCTCCCACAGAGCAGCCTTTGTATTACAGGTTACGTGGCTTCCTCCGCAGCCGTGACTCCCACAGGACAGAGTGGCGCGGTAGCACTTGGTGAGTTCCCTTGGCCCTTCCACTATTTGTTTTCTCCAGTTCTTCCATGGATGACCCTGTTACTGACACTCTCCCTCCGCTCAGAGCTCTGCTCCAGTCATTCCGGGGCTGGGGCTCTGTCTTGCTTTTATTTGCTTCTCTAGACCCAGTTTGGAGTCAGCTCTTGGTATTTTGGTGTCCTGTTATTGCTTAACTTTGTCTTTTGATGTTTTGACCCTTTGACTGTATTCAGACTTTCCGTTTCTTTAGCTGCATTTGTCTAGTTGTCCCTTCCTACTTAGGGTAAGTAAGCCAATCGGCAGGGAATAAGTCTCAGAGCCTCTCCTCTGTCTGTGTCTTACTCTGTTCCCAGACTCTGCGTTCTTACATGTGTGTGTGAGATGCCCAATTCTGAATGCATAGACCTCTGAGGTGCGAGCGTGTAGCCTTCCCTCTCCCTGACACTATTGCATATATAATCCTTAGTAAAAAGAAAATCTCCTCTCTGCAAATTCTTTGGGTTTAGGAGATGACTTTAAAATCATATAATGGCCTCGGCTGAAGAACGTCCCACGAGACACCGGGTGCGAGTTACTAGAAACTCTTTTACTGTTACCGTAGGAATTAAGGGGATGAATGGCAACCAGATAATGGAATGTGGAGGATTAATTGCTCGTCAGCCGGTGTGACCACCTCTATATCAGCACAAGTTCTGGCAGTTTGTTGGTCCTGAGCTTCCAGGTTTATCACACTGATGATCCAGCCAGGGGTTGAGGGTGATTGGAGCAGATTCTGCAGGTCTGGATCCGGAGCGACAATATGCAGAGTGCAGCGGAATAAAGACGCCGTCCTGTGCTCCCCACGCCTGGACCACGCCTTATTTACATCATTTTCTGTTAACATTGAAAGGTACAATTACACAGTTTGGCCACTAGGACAAAATACAAAACAGCGGAGACTGCAGGAAGCGATGATAGGAGGACAGGTAAGTATCGCTGCCAACTGTAGAGGTCGTAATTTAACCCCAAATAATTCCCCTCACACCCACCAGCTGCAGGGGTATCGGGAAGAGTGGGACAGCGGCAGACGAGTGCTTATATGTTGGTGCTTGCCGGCCCCGGTGCTTATTCATAGGGTCCAGGAACCTAGAAAAAACCTCAGGAACATGCAGAATGAAAACAGCAGCTCTAAAACTTACCTGGAATCTTTACATTTCCTGAGGTGGAAACCAAACCTGCAGCTCCCAATTTCTCAGTTTCTTCAAGGGGGGCCGATAAAATGCCCGTTCCTGAGAATCTGCCCACTAAGGGGGTTAATCGCTGAAGCCACCACTACCCTGACGCTGACCCGGAAGAAGGTATTTTTAGGAAATGAAGAAATTGAGGCTTTTTGCAGATATACAGTCACGGCCATAAGTTCTGAGAATGACGCAAATGGTAATTGTTACAAAGGCTCTGGCATCAGGTGTAATAATGGTAATTTGCATATTCTCCAGAATGTTATAAAGAGCGATCAGCTTAACAGCAATTCATTGCAAAGTCAGTATTTGCCTAGAAAATGAACTTTTTCCCTCAAAACACATTTCACCTTCATTGCAGGCGCCTTAGGCGGAGCAGCTGCCATGGTGTCAGTGATGTCCCCAGTAACACAGGTGCGGGGGCTGATGGGGACAGGGCTGGGGGACAATCTGTCAGGATTAAGTAACAATCACACCCCTGGACACTTTACAAGGAGGCTGGTGCTTGGCATCATTGTTTCTCTTCTGTTAACCATGGTTATCTCTAAAGAAACATGAGCAGTCATCATTGCACTGCACAAAACTGTCCTAACAGGGAAGAGTATCGCAGCGAGAAAGATTGCCCCTCAGTCACCGATCTATCGCATCATCAAGGAATTCAGGGAGAGAGGATCCATTGTTACCAAAAAGGCTCCAGGAGCCCAAGAAGGAGCAGCAAGCGCCAGGAGCGTCTCTTACAAGTGTCTCAGCTTGGGGATGGGGCTCCCAGCATCGCAGAGCTCAGGAATGGCAGCAGCAGGTGTGAGGCATCTGCACACACTGTGACACTGCGGAGACTCCTGGAGCAAGGCCTGGTGTCCAGGAGGGCAGCAAAGAAGCCGCTTCTCTCCAGATATCAGGGACAGACTGATATTCTGCAGGAGGTGCAGGGAGTGGACGCTGAGGACTGGGGGGGGGGGGGTCATTGTCTCTGATGAATCCCCTTTCCAATTGTTGGGAGAAGACAAGGTGAGCGATGCCCCCAGTCCTGTCTCCTGCCCCTGTAAAGCTCCTGCAGCCATTCATCATTCATGTGGGGGGGGGGGGGGGGGCTTCTCAGCCAAGGGAATCGGCCTAAAAACACCTCCATGAATAAAGAATGGGAGCAGAATGTCCTCCAGGAGCCGCTTCACCCAACCCTCCAGGAGCCGCTTCACCCAACCCTCCAGGAGCAGATGGTGATGAGCAATGCCTCCTCCAGCATGATGGAGCACCGGCCATAAAGGGGAGAACTAAATGGCTCCGGGAACAGAACACAGAGATTCTGGGTCCATGGCTCCGGGAACAGAACACAGAGATTCTGGGTCCATGGCCCGGGAACAGAACACACAGATTCTGGGTCCATGGCCCGGGAACAGAACACACAGATTCTGGGTCCATGGCCCGGGAACAGAACACACAGATTCTGGGTCCATGGCCTGGAGACTCCCCAGATCTTATCCCATTGAGAACTTGTGGTCAATCATCAGGAGACGGGGGACAAACAAAACCAACACATTGGGGGTCATTTATTAAGGGCCCGATTCGCGTTTTCCCGACGTGTTACCCGAATATTTCCGTTTTGCGCCGCTTGTACTTAAATTGCCCCGGGATTTTGGCGCACGCGATCGGATTGTGGCGCATCGGCGCTGGCATGCGCGCGACGGAAATCGGGGGGCGTGGCCGAACGAAAACCCGACGTATTCGGAAAAACCGCCGCATTTAAAAACCGAAAATGTGTCGCATAAGGACCGCTTACCTTCACCTGGTCCAGCTCGGTGCATTCCGGCGCGATGAGTTTACTTTCAGCGCAGCAGCGCCACCTGGTGGACGGCGGAAGAACTACCTTATTAAATCCCGGCCGGACCCGAATCCAGAGCGGAGAAGCCGCCGCTGGAACGCGAATGGACCGGGTAAGTAAATTTGCCCCATTGTGACAGAATGCAGCAGTGATTGTGCAGGAATGGACGGCGATCAGTCAGGATCTGGTGCAGGAGGTGAGTGAGAGCTGCCAGGGAGAATTGCAGAGGTCCTTAAGAAGAAGGAGAGGTCCTGCAGATACTGACTCGCTGCAGTAACTCCTCCCACCTGACAATAAAAGCTTCCCATAATATGATTGCACTTGTATCTCTGTATGTGATAAAACATCTGACAAACCAAAGGGACACATCATGTGACAATAGAAGATTTGTGTCATTCTCACAACTTATGGCCATGACTGTAGATGAAACCGCCTCCCCCCTTGTCTATGGTGATATTAGGAACCTCCTCTGGATATAGATGCCCCCTTGCCCTGGTCTCAGGCCTCGGTATATGTAGTCAGCTCACCATTCTGTTCACGCTGGTGCGCAAGGAAAGGGAGAGGCAGGAGGAGAGACGCCATTGGCCAACGGTATAGATCAAAAAAGGGGGGAACCTCCATCACTTCTGTGTTCTGAAAAGCGCAATCGCATACAGAACCCCTTCCCAAATCAGCAGGATTGGGATGTCATGTGACGGAGGAGAGAGAACAACACACAATGAGCTCTCTCTATACAAATGTATAATGGATGAACATTGCAGAATCAAAAACATTAATAACTTCACATAAAAGAGGCAAAAATGCTTTAAGACTCAAATGCACATAAGATCCGTCCTATTATTCAAACCCTTGCTCACCCGTGCTTCTCTGCCTCCGCCGGCTCACCCATGCTTCTCTGCCCCCGCCGGCTCACCCATGCTTCTCTGCCCCCGCCGGCTCACCCATGCTTCTCTCCCCCCGCCGGCTCACCCGTGCTTCTCTGCCCCCGCCGGCTCACCCATGCTTCTCTGCCCCCGCCGGCTCACCCATGCTTCTCTGCCCCCGCCAGCGCGTTGCCAGCGCTGCTTACCGGTCCTGGCTCCCGGCTCGCTCCCTTACGCTGTGCGCGCGCGGCCGCTTCTCAAAATTTAAAGGCCCAGCGTGCCATTTATTGGCGCTGGCCATTTTGCAAAATCTATTTAAGCCTGCCTCTTCCTGCAAGCCCCTGCCGGATCTTCGTGCCTAGCGCCCTAGAGAAAGCTTTTCTGATGCCTTGTGCTCTTCCTGTGAATTCCCGTTGTGACCCTGGTTCCGTTTCTGACATCACTCCTTTGCCGCCTGTCCTGACCTGTTGCTACATCTCTTACTCCGATCCTGTGCAGCCCGTCCTGACCTCCTGCCTGTCCCCAACTACGAGATTGCCTGCCGTTTCTGTACCTCGACCTTGGATGCCACTGCGGACAAGTCACGCCTGTGGAACAAGCTGGTGGTACCACGCCGCAGCTTGTCTAACCCGCTTTGCGGCGGGCTCTGGTGAAACCGAGTATCTCTTAGATTCCAGTCCCAGGTAGTGGCTTCTGCCATCGTCCACAGTGGTTCAGAGGATCCACAACCTCTAAGCCTGACACCCATTGGGTACCTGGTATCCAACTCGAGTATCCACAAGACCTTAATATTTCTTAATTTGCCTTCTGTGACTGGTTGCATAGCCCTTGCTATAATGATTGCTTTAAGACCCCCCATCCTGCCACCATGTACCTCCCAATAATGTGGACAGGAACTTATTCTTTTCTTCTTCTCTTCCATCCATGTGACTGACAGCAGAAACATTTTGTTTATCTCCTTCTTAGTGGCATCTCTTTTATGTCATTCCTCATCTCCCTCCACCATGACCCCCAGGTTATTCCTCATCTCCCTCCACTATGACCCCCGGGTTATTCCTTATCTCCCTCCACCATGACCCCAAGGTTATTCCTCATCTCCTTCCACCATGACCCCCAGGTTATTCCTCATCTCCCTCCACCATGACACCCAGGTTATTCCTCATCTCCTCCACCATGACCCCCAGGTTATTCCTCATCTACCTCAATCATGACCCCCAAGGTTATTCCTCATCCCCCTCCACCATGACCCCCAGGTTATTCCTCATTTCTCTCCACCATGACCCCCAGGTTATTCCTCATTCCCCTCCACCATGACCCCCAGGTTATTCCTCATCTCCCTCCACCATGACCCCCAGGTTATTCTTCATCTCCCTCCACCATGACCCCCAGGTTATTCCTCATCTCCCTCCACCATGACCCCCAGGTTATTCCTCATCTCCCTCCACCATGACACCCAGGTTATTCCTCATCTCCTCCACCATGACCCCCAGGTTATTCCTCATCTACCTCAATCATGACCCCCAAGGTTATTCCTCATCCCCCTCCACCATGACCTCCAGGTTATTCCTCATTTCTCTCCACCATGACCCCCAGGTTATTCTTCATCTCCCTCCACCATGACCCCCAGGTTATTCCTCATCTCCCTCCACCATGACCCCCAGGTTATTCCTCATCTCCCTCCACCGTGACCCCCAGGTTATTCCTCATCTCCCTCCACCATGACCCCCAGGTTATTCCTCATCTCCCTCCACCATGACCCCCAGGTTATTCCTCATCTCCCTCCACTATGACCCCCGGGTTATTCCTTATCTCCCTCCACCATGACCCCAAGGTTATTCCTCATCTCCATCCACCATGACCCCCAGGTTATTCCTCATCTCCCTCCACCATGACCCCCAGGTTATTCCTCATCTCCCTCCACCATGACCCCCAGGTTATTCCTCATTTCTCTCCACCATGACCCCCAGGTTATTCCTCATTCCCCTCCACCATGACCCCCAGGTTATTCCTCATCTCCCTCCACCATGACCCCCAGGTTATTCTTCATCTCCCTCCACCATGACCCCCAGGTTATTCCTCATCTCCCTCCACCATGACCCCCAGGTTATTCCTCATCTCCCTCCACCATGACACCCAGGTTATTCCTCATCTCCTCCACCATGACCCCCAGGTTATTCCTCATCTACCTCAATCATGACCCCCAAGGTTATTCCTCATCCCCCTCCACCATGACCTCCAGGTTATTCCTCATTTCTCTCCACCATGACCCCCAGGTTATTCCTCATTCCCCTCCACCATGACCCCCAGGTTATTCCTCATCTCCCTCCACCATGACCCCCAGGTTATTCCTCATCTCCTTCCACCGTGACCCCCAGGTTATTCCTCATCTCCCTCCACCATGACCCCCAGGTTATTCCTCATCTCCCTCCACCATGACCCCCAGGTTATTCCTCATCTCCCTCCACTATGACCCCCGGGTTATTCCTCATCTCCCTCCACTATGACCCCCAGGTTATTCCTCATCTCCCTTCACTATGACCCCCGGGTTATTCCTTATCTCCCTCCACCATGACCCCCGGGTTATTCCTTATCTCCCTCCACATGACCCCCAGGTTATTTCTCATATCCCTCCACCATGACCACCAGGTTATTCCTCATCTCCCTCCACCATGACCCCCAGGCTATTCCTCATCTTCCTGCACCATGACCCCCAGGTTATTCCTCATCTCCCTGCACCATGACCCTCAGGTTATTCCTCATCCCCCTCCACCATGACCCCAGGTTATTCCTCGTCTCCCTCCACCATGACCCCCAGGTTATTCCTCATCCCCCTCCATCATGACCCTCAGGTTATTCCTCATCCCCCTCCACCATGACCCCCCAGGTTATTCCTCATCCCCCTCCACCATGACCCCCAAGTTATTCCTCATCTCCCTCCACCATGACCCCCAGGTTATTCCTCATCTCCCTCCACCATGACCACCAGGTTATTCCTCATCTCCCTCCACCATGACCCCAAGGTTATTCCTCATCTCCCTCCACCATGACCCCCAGGTTATTCCTCATTCCCCTCCACCATGACCCCCAGGTTATTCCTCATCTCCCTCCACCATGACCCCCAGGTTATTCCTCATTCCCCTCCACCATGACCCCCAGGTTATTCCTCATTCCCCTCCACCATGACCCCCAGGTTATTCCTCATCTCCATCCACCATGACCCACAGATTATTTCTCATCTCCATCCACCATGACCCCCATGTTATTCCTCATCTCCATCCACCATGACCCCCAGGTTATTCCTCATCTCCATCCACCATGACCCCCAGGTTATTCCTCATCTCCATCCACCATGAACCCCATGTCATTCCTCATCTCCATCCACCATGACCCCCATGTTATTCCTCATCTCCCTCCACCATGACCCCCAGGTTATTCCTCATCTCCTCCACCATGACCCCCTGGTTATTCCGCATCTCCATCCACCATGACCCCCAGGTTATTCCTCATCTCCATCCACCATGACCCCCAGGTTATTCCTCATCTCCATCCACCATGACCCCCATGTCATTCCTCATCTCCATCCACCATGACCCCCATGTTATTCCTCATCTCCCTCCACCATGACCCCCAGGTTATTCCTCATCTCCTCCACCATGACCCCCTGGTTATTCCTCATCTCCCTCCACCATGACCCCCAGGTTATTTCTCATCTCCCTCCACCATGACCCCCAGGTTATTCCTCATCCCCCTCCACCATGACCCCCAGGTTATTACTCATTCCCCTCCACCATGACCCCCATGTTATTCCTCATCTCCATCCACCATGACCCCCAGGTTATTCCTCATCTCCATCCACCATGACCCCCAGGTTATTCCTCATCTCCCTCTACCATGACCCCCAGGATATTCCTCATCTCCTTCCACCATGACCCCCAGGTTATTTCTCATCTCCCTCCACCATGACCCCCAGGTTATTCCTCATCTCCCTCCACCATGACCCCCAGGTTATTCCTCATCCCCCTCCACCATGACCCCCAGGTTATTCCTCATTCCCCTCCACCATGACCCCCAGGTTATTCCTCATCTCCCTCCACCATGACCCCCAGGTTATTCCTCATCTCACTCCACCATGACCCCCAGGTTATTCCTCATCTCCCTCCACCATGACCCCCAGGATATTCCTCATCTCCTTCCACCATGACCCCCAGGTTATTCCTCATCTCCATCCACCATGACCCCCATGTTATTCCTCATCTCCCTCCACCATGACCCCCAGGTTATTCCTCATCTCCTCCACCATGACCCCCAGGTTATTCCGCATCTCCATCCACCATGACCCCCGGGTTATTCCTTCTCTCCCTCCTCCATGACCCCCAGGTTATTTCTCATCTCACTCCACCATGACCCCCAGGTTATTCCTCATCTCCCTCCAACATGACCCCCAGGTTTTTCCTCATCTCCCTCCATCATGACCCCCAGGTTATTCCTCATCTACCTCAATCATGACCCCCAAGGTTATTCCTCATCCCTTTCCACCATGACCCCCAGGTTATTCCTCATCTCTCTCCACCATGACCCCCAGGTTATTCCTCATTCCCCTCCACCATGACCCCCAGGTTATTCCTCATCTCTCTCCACCATGACCCCCAGGTTATTCCTCATCTCCCTCCAGCATGACCCCAAGGTTATTCCTCATCTCCCTGCACCATGACCCCCAGGTTATTCCTCATCTCCATCCACCATGACCTCCATGTTATTCCTCATCTTCCTCCACCATGACCTCCAGGTTATTCCTCATCTCCTCCACCATGACCCCCAGGTTATTCCTCATCTCCCTCCACCATGACCTCCAGGTTATTCCTCATCTCCTCCACCATGACCCCCAGGTTATTCCTCATCTCCCTCCACCATGACCTCCAGGTTATTCCTCATCTCCTCCACCATGACCCCCAGGTTATTCCTCATCTCCCTCCACCATGACCTCCAGGTTATTCCTCATCTCCATCCACCATGACCCCCAGGTTATTTCTCATTTCCCTCCACCATGACCCCCAGGTTATTCCTCATCTCCTTCCACCATGACCCCCAGGTTAATCCTCATCTCCCTCTACCATGACCCCCAGGTTATTCCTCATCTACCTCAATCATGACCCCCAAGGTTATTCCTCATCCCCCTCCACCATGACCCCCAGGTTATTCCTCATTTCTCTCCACCATGACCCCCAGGTTATTCCTCATTCCCCTCCACCATGACCCCAAGGTTATTCCTCATCCCCCTCCACCATGACCCCCAGGTTATTCCGCATCTCCCTCCACCATGACCCCCAGGTTATTCCTCATCTCCCTGCACCATGACCCCCAGGTTATTCCTTATCTCCATCCACCATGACCCCCATGTTATTCCTCATCTTCCTCCACCATAACGCCCAGCTTATTCCTCATCTCCCTCCACCATGACCCCCAGGTTATTCCTCATCTACCTCAATCATGACCCCCAAGGTTATTCCTCATCCCCCTCCACCATGACCCCCAGGTTATTCCTCATTTCTCTCCACCATGACCCCCAGGTTATTCCTCATCCCCCTCCACCATGACCCCCAGGTTATTCCTCATCTCTCTCCACCATGACCCCCAGGTTATTCCGCATCTCCCTCCACCATGACCCCCAGGTTATTCCTCATCTCCCTGCACCATGACCCCCAGGTTATTCCTCATCTCCCTCTACCATGACCCCCATGTTATTCCTCATTCCTCTCCACCATGACCCCCAGGTTATTCCTCATCTCCATCCACCATCACCCCCAGGTTATTCCTTATCTCCCTCCACCAGGACCCCCAGGTTCTTCCTCATCTCCCTCCACCATGACCGACCCCCAGGTTATTCCTAATGTTCCTCTACCATGACTTAAAGTTAATCCTTAGAGGGCTCACACTTTCAGAGGAGACCCCAAATGGTTTTTACTACACACTGGGAAAGAGGGAACCCCTTATGGTTTGTAATATACACAGATGAGAGGGGACCCCCTTATGGTTTGTAATATACTCTGGGCGGAGTGGGGGCCTTTACAGTGTTAAGATTAGATATTAGGAGCAGTGACTAAAGTACATTTGTCCAATAAGGACTGTGACTCTTTTTCCAGGTAACCTTTACTTGGTGCAGACCCCCATGACATGGAGAAAGTCCCGGCGCTTTTGCCGTGTCCATTACAGCGACCTGGCCTTCATAACCTCGGATGCAGAACAGAGCAGCATGGTGGCCCTGCTCTCTAACCACATCCCCAGCAAAGGATTCTGGTTTGGGCTGAAGAGAAATCGTTTTTGGGGACATTGGATTTGGAGTGGAGGGCAAGCCTGGGGGCAATACAGCTCCTGGGGAGAATCCCAACCCAGTGACCCATTATCCAAACTTTGTGGCCTTATCTCAGGAGACCCCGCTAGAAACTTCAGCTGGAGCTCTGAGTGCTGCGGGGAGAACCTACCCTTTGTGTGCTATGGAGGTAAGTGTCCTTCTTTTATCTTTTAATATCTTATATTTATCTTATGTCCTGGCAGGCATTTGTATGTGATATGATATATATGTATATATATGATGATGCGCAGTATGTAGGGGATCGGAGTACATTCTAGTGAGAAATCAGGCGTTAGAGTCAGTAAGTCCAGCAGAGGCTTGTGGCTTTACCTCTCCTCGCCCTCGTCACACCACATTTTGGTAAGAGGCAAGTCTAGGCAAAAGACTCCAGTTTATCTGGGTTTTTTTGAATATTAGAAACATTTTGGGTTTGGGAGCCTAACTTCAGATTTTGACCTAAACCCCATTGGGGATCTGAATTCTAGCATCCAAAAGAGGCTGTAAACTGGTGGTAGTAAGAGCTAGAGGATGGAAAAATGGTGGGAATGACGGAGCAATTGCCTTGCCCACAGTGGGCTAGGGAAAGTACTTAAAAATAATAGCTGTTAGAAACCTGTCCATCAAACAGAACAACCACAACCATACGTGGCACAAGCTGCCAGAGCGGTGGCAAACTCACCCACTTGACTTCCAGTACTGACGCCAGCATGTGGAGACACGGGAGGATGGAACTCCGCATCTCAGGACACCCACAAGCAAGCCAAGGCAAACGTACAAACAGACCAGGCAAACGTACCCTCCAGCTACACGGTGGAGAGGAAGCCACTCAGGGTGTTCGCCTCTATGTGCTGAGTGGGGTGCCCGAGTTAATGAGGCTGGCTGAGCAGCATGGAGATTTTCTAAATGAGGATCTAGGAATCAGATGCTAGCTCCCAGACTAGCCAACACCTGAAAATAAACTATAAGCGGCTAGCCCAAGAGGTAGCCTGGAAAATGGCAACTAGCATTTAAGAAGCAGTGTCCACCACCATTCAGAATATGACATGACTAGAGTGAAAGTATTACCAGCTGATGACCGCCGCCTCAATGACAAACTAGACAACCTAGAGAAAACAGGTGGAGGCGTCTGGTGGGACTTCCTGAGACTATTGCGGGCGGAGCACTCCATAATATCTGTGATTCCACGCCAACGAGGATGGGACCCGATGCTGGTGGAGAGTGCACAGGATTGGACTGCTGAGGCAGCTGCGCTCCCCGTCTCCGCAAACATCAGGGACGGGTGAGTGCCCCCTGGCAGTCAATTGCTGAATACTTACACTTTGCAGAGAAGGAGGCGATTATGAGGGCATACAGGAGACAAAGGGAGTCATTAATGATCGGAAATGTGAAAGTCTTGCTTTTCTCTGACTACTACGCAGAACGAGGAAAAGACGCTCTTTCAGTAGCCTCTGCACCGCACTGTACTTAACGGAGATTCCAGTTGGTGGACACAGCCATTCTCAGGATCACCCACCCAGACGGTCAGTAGGTTCCTTTACTGCTGCTGAAGAAGCTGCAGTTACTGTGAAAAATCTTCAAGTGTGGAAAGAGCCACAACATGAAGGAATACGACTATGGAGCAGCCAAGGTCCAGCCCCTTCACCGTGACAGAGGAAATGATCAGCGCTCCACGCCGGATCGGCGCATATGAAGGAGTGGTGTAGGCAGGGCACAGTAGTGACATTTCAGTAGATGTGGACTCCACACATGCTGGACAAATGGTCACCTACAGAGACTCTCCAGCATACCCAGGTGGCGTATGTACCCCATGTCACCTAACAGGAGGGCGCTGATCTAAAGTATATATCACAGCCATTAGGTTAGCTACAGGGAACGTCAAGACGCTCCAAACTCCTCAATAGAAATCTCTGGTCTTATGGCACCTTAAAAACCTTAAGGCGGATATTGCAATTTTACAGGAAACACGTTTAGGGGGACACGTCATTCGAGGTATGCAACGTTACTGGATGGCATTAGTGTTGGGGCAGCGAGCTGTAGTAGAAGATCTGGGGTTCTGTTACCTGGGTATCAGTTCTTTCACCCAGTTCAGATAGTGAAGAGAGGATATAGAGGGTGATACTAGATAATCTGTTATGCGCCTAACCAAGACCAGTACATCTGCTGACCCAGTACATCTGCTGACCTCGTATCTGCTGACCCAGTATATCTGCTGGCCTCATATCTGCTAACCTCGCATGCAAATAAAATAGTAGCTGGGGATTTTAACCAAGTCATGAATGCAGACCTAGACCGGTCAAGAGTGGGGGACTGGCAAAGACATCCCTGGGCTCTGACTTGTATTTGCTGGGCCTAGTGGATGGCTGGAGTGGAATTTATCTTCCACTCAAATACTCACCAGTCATGGTCAAAGGTTGGACTATTTCTTGGTTGGTCAGACTCTAGATCAGTGGTGGCGAACCTATGGCACGGGTGCCAGAGGTGGTACTCAGAGCACTTTCTGTGGGCACTCAGGCCATCACCCCAGGACAGAGTTCACCAAACAGGACCAAATCCACCGAATCTTCATGCAGTCCCAGGCAACTTCATTGACTGTTTGGAACTGCACAAAAAATGAAAAGGTTTTGACAGAAGATCTTTGGAGGTCATCCTGTTGGACCCACCATTCTTCCTGTACAGGGAGACCCTGGAAATAAGCTACATTGATGGTCTGAATTTGCCCTCCTTCTTTGAACTGGTGGCCTCAGGCGGCCAATACAATTAAAAGATGTTGAAGAACAGGTAACAATGAGTTACTGCTTAAAATGCCTTGTTGGCAGTTCACAGTAAATTAGTGGATTTTGGATGTTGTTTGGGCACTCGTTCTCTAAAAGGTTCGACATCACTGCTCTAGTGGGTAAGGTTGCTACAACAGAGATTGAACAATTGGCACAGCTGGCAGCCATGCATCTGCCAGGGGGTGGGGGGGGGGGGTGCTTTCCTTCCTACCTGGCCAAGAATGATCAGTTTGTTCTTACTGCTAAAAGGGTGGAGAACCAAATACGAATCCTAACACACATCATCATCAGACCTGAACATGTTTGGGAAACTGCTAAATTTATCATTAGGGGCAAAATTATGACATAAAGGGGGTTATTTATCATTGGTTTTCCAGAGCTTTTTCTGCATAAAAAGTCTCAAAGTCATCACATTGAGGGTTTTTGAGACTCTTCACTGCTAAAAAGTCTCACAGGACTATTCCCACCTCTTAAACCTAGAACTACTACGAGTACAACACCGAGCAAAGCCACAGACCTGACCTGGGACTATTGTAAAAATTCTCAAACTCCGGTCCCTGCTGGTCTATGTGCTGAGATTTTTTATGCATTTTTAGACTTTTTGGGGACTTTTTTAAGAAAAAAATCCCAGACATAACATTTATTAAAGGGCCAAAGTTACTTTAATGTATCTGATGGGCAGAGGAGCTCCAAATATAGACATAGAACTGTCCCAAGGAGCCGTCTAATGATAAATAACCCCCAAAGCGCCTGAAAATGAAAGCTGTGCAGAGATTTATGCCGCTTCCAGGACTTCTCCCCGCTCATATACGCCACAAAATATGGAAGTTTGAAAGGAAGCAAAAGCAGAACTATTCCACGGATCCACGGTCAGAGCCGATCTCTTCAGTTTTGGAAACAAGTCTGGGAGGTTATTCGCCAATCTGGCTAAGGGGCAGCGGTCAACTGCTCACGTGCTACGACACAAACAGGGGCAATCAAGTCTATTTCTACATAAATGACGTGAGAGCAGTGAGGACAACTAAATGTGAATATAACGGGAAGTGATGGACACGATTAAAGAGTTGGGAGATAACAAAATACCGGATGGATACCCGGCTAAATTTTATAAAAGGCTTCAGGCACAAGTGGTAAAGCCCTTAGCTGCTAGCCGGGGGTCTCTCTACTCCCACATTCCGATACAAAGGCTCTCCTGAAACCTGGGGAGGATGCTCTGTTACCAGAATCCTACAAAACAATATCCCTTATAAGCCAAGACCTCAAGCTGGTAGCTAAAACATTCACTTCCAGACTTTGTTACAGGAAGGATTTATTAAGGGACGGGCGGCGGTATCTCACTTGTGAAAGGTACTGGCAGTCCTGGATAAAGACAAAGTGAAGCCAGCGCGGCCGGGGTCAGAGCACTGCTTGCCCTGTATGATAAGGTCTTCGATGTCGTCCGCAGGCAGTGGTATACTCACCTCGCTGTAGACCGACACCCTACTGTCTGCAGAGATAACCAGACGAGGATGTGCCCTCTGACCGCTCCTCTTCGACTTGGCACTACAACCCTTGGCTGAGCGGGTACTAGACCAAGCGGTGGGACTGGGCAACGGATAAGGAAGAGTGGGTTGAGTAGCCTCACCCATGATAAAAGTGTGGTGGGGCCTAAATCTGTCAGACATCAAAGAATATAACTGAGCTTGTGTAGACATGTGATAGAGAAAACAAAACACAAAGCATGTATTATTATGGCCCAAAATCAAGGACGTTTTTGCCTCTGGTTCAGTCAATATTCAAAATTTATCAGCATGGCTGTGAACTAAAACTTATATTTTTATTAGATATACCTTAAAATATACAAAGGTCACAGGTTGTGAATTCTAAAAACAACAACAACAATCCGTACTAAAGACGCCGACCTAGGCGACTATACGGATCACCACAACCCCCAACGGTTGTGGATCAAACAATGGGGATACCACGTACCTGTAAATCACGGTGCCATGCACCATACCATCCAAAAAATACCTTGCAAAGAGGAAATAAAAGATGGTTCTTACCACAACTGGTAATGGTCTGTAGTTGTGTCCAGTGGTCAGCTGTGCTGTTTCCAAAGTACGTGTATTGACGGGAGCATTAAGATGGTAAAGGACATACCTGTATATGTTAGATGGTGTAGGCACCATCAGATAGGGATCAACGCCTGGGGCTCCACACCAGGGACCCAGTAGATGACCCTACACTTGGGTTTATCAGACTATTTACTACACCCCAAGGGATGCTCCTCTACATTGGAGACCCCATGTTTTATTGATTCCACCGCAATCCCTACAGCAGGAAGAAACGCGTCAGGGAAGGGGAATGCAGGGTGTTTTTTTTTTTTTTTTTCTAAACTAGGGCAAGTTATTGGGACTGCCCTTGTCAGGGCGGGAGCTAATCACACCTGGGGACAGGGACAGTTGTAGCCTTGTTACAGTTCGTGACGTTTTTGGTTCTAACATATACAGGTATGTCCTTTACCATCTTAATGCTCCCGTCAATGCACGTACTTTGGAAACAGCACAGCTGACCACTGGACACAACTACAGACCATTACCAGTTGTGGTAAGAACCATCTTTTATTTCCTCTTTGCAAGGTATTTTTTGGATGGTATGGTGCATGGCACCGTGATTTACAGGTACGTGGTATCCCCATTGTTTGATCCACAACCGTTGGGGGTTGTGGTGATCAGTTTAGTCGCCTAGGTCGGCGTCTATAGTACGGATTGTTGTTGTTGTTTTTAGAATTCACAACCTGTGACCTTTGTATATTTTAAGGTATATCTAATAAAAATATAAGTTTTAGTTCACAGCCATGCAGACATGTGATAGAGCCAGAACACGGATCACTTCTCCAATACTGAGCTTCTCCAATAGAGAGCTAAACAATCCATTCTGATGAGAGATACAGCAGTGGCCCCGAAGATTTGGGCTGTCACACCCAACTGTCAAATACCTACCTCTCTGGACCTCTCTTATTGGGGAAGGATTGAGCTATTTGGACATTGGAAGAGAAGCGGCATTAAATCATTAGGCCAATAATTCCCTGCACAGAACTTAGGTTGAAAACTCTAGTGGAACGAACCAGTGAATATACAGGAATCCTCTTATATGCCAATAAAATCATTTATCTCGTTGAGATGATTCAACTTGGCAAGTGAAATGGGAGCTAACACCTTTGATGGGCGCCAACACATTTGGTGGGCGCCAACACATTTGGTGGGCGCCAACACCTTTGGTGGGCGCCAACACCTTTGATGGGCGCCAACACCTTTGATGGGCGCCAACACCTTTGATGGGCGCCAACACCTTTGATGGGCGCCAACACCTTTGATGAGCGCCAACACCTTTTGTGGGATACTTCAATATCGAGTATTTAAAAATACTTGTACCAAAAAATATGATGCGGGGGGGGGGGGGGGAAGTTATCCACTGCGAAAATTTCCTTACTTGGAAAAATCCCTTGGGATACAGGAAACATCTGAATAGTTACTGTAGGGTTTGAATTCAGTAAAGAGGCGGGTGTTGAGCGAAAGGTGGAGAGAATCGCATTTGAAGTTGATGCGTTCGGCGATTTACGCTTTTATTCACCCACCAGTCCATTGCACCTGGACAGAATAACGCAATGTCCTAAATGCTTCATGCACGGCTCAGACGTCTACCTTTCCATATTGTCTTGCCCAAAAGTACAAGACTTCTGGAAAACTGTGCAGGCCTTCACACACAAAACCTATGGATATACGGTATGTTACCCCTAGCGCAAATGTCCATGGATTTCCATTCCCCCAACCAGGACACACGGGAAGATTAGCTGGGATTGCGTCTCAGACCAATAACCTATTGGTGGCCAAGCGCTGTCCTATTAGTCACTGGCTGGAGAACGCGCTCCCCTTAATGGCCGAAATAGATAGGACAGAGGCTGTGCGGGATCTGAAAACCAGAAATCCTTCTTTAGGAATTGGAGGGTATCTATAGCGGGGCAATAATAGAAATAATGACACGTTCAGTGCACCCCGTGGTATCTCACAGGACCTGGAGGGGAAATTGGGAAGGCTGAAAGTATAAGCCCCATTGTGTGGTAATGGATCTTAGTTATTGAACATTATAAATAGGAGCACATCAGAAAATCAGACTAACAATTCGGATGCGTGTTAAGCGTCCAACATGGGTTAGTCACACGGAGTAAGAGGACCACGAACTCTCTAACGCTATTCTGTACTCTCGCCATGTTGTGAAATATGTCTTGTATATTGGCTTTCTCCTAATAAAGCTTAAACAACTCACCCGCTTAAAGTGGTTTTTCCACAAGGGTTTCCCCTATCCCCAGCCCTAACTTGCTGATCATTGGGGGTTTCAGGTTTGAGACCCCCACTGATCGTGAAAACGAGGTGTCCAACCACACATGACTGTTCTGCTCCATTAATCCGTCGCCATCTGCGGGAGAACCCCATTGAGCAGCAAGTTGGGCCTCGCCCGTGGATAAGGCCTAACTTGTCCTTGTGGGAAAAGCACTGTTCAGGGCAAACCCACTAAGAGGAACCTAACTAACAGACCCTGAGAGACCCTGTAAGGGAACACGTGCTTCATTTGGTGGCTGCTGGATGGGAGACTGGACAAGCAACGAGAAGTCAGAGATAGACCCCTATTCACACTAGAGACAGACGGACAGAACCAGATCAAACCCATGGGATTTATAAGGGCACAGATTGAAACCACAACCCATTTACAATAGAAGACACTGGAACATATTTTGGCCACGGCCTTTATTTACTACCGGACATAAACCTTAAAAACCGACTTAGATAAAACTTTATTCACCAGAACATTGTGTCAAACTTTATTTACAAACATCGCCATAAGCCAAACTGAAACACCTGTCATCAGCTCTGTGTCACTAGTCCTGTCACTACTACCTGTTGGAGCAGTTCACAAGGATCCATCACAGCCTTTATCTAGTCAATTCATACATTAATCATTGTAAAATCATCTATTCTTTATCATGTAAATGAGGCTGGTCACATGGTCAGAGGTAGTGATGTCTCCCCTGTTCTCCTCCCCCTGCTCATGTCTGTGTGTAATCTATAGTAAAGCATTGCTGGTGTGTGTGCTGCATCTGCTGACATGCTGCATCCTCCTAATACACAGAGACACAGACATCAGCTACACAAGTACCTGACATGTTCTGCTATAACATGGCTGTATCCTGGAGCTGTTGTATCTCTCCCATACACACACACAGGCTGCAGGGGGCGTGGCCACCAGCAAGCACATGGAGCAGCCATCACATCATTATGCAGGCTGTCAGTCATATGTATAGCAGTATCTCATACACACACAGGCTGCAGGGGGCGCCGGCACCAGGAAGCACATCATTATACAGCCTCACAGTATTATACAGGCTGTCAGTCATATGTATAGGAGTATCTCATACACACACAGGCTGCAGGGGGCGCCAGCACCAGGAAGCACATCATTATACAGCCTCACACTATTATACAGGCTGTCAGTCATATGTATAGGAGTATCTCATACACACACAGGCTGCAGGGGGTACCAGCACCAGGAAGCACATCATTATACAGCCTCATATCATTATACAGGCTGTCAGTCACATGTATAGGAGTATCTCATACACACAGGCTGCAGGGGGTACCAGCACCAGGAAGCACATCATTATACAGCCTCACATCATTATACAGCCTCACATCATTATACAGGCTGTCAGTCATATGTATAGGAGTATCTCATACACACACAGGCTGCAGGGGGCGCCAGCACCAGGAAGGATATCATTATACAGCCTCACATCATTATACAGGCTGTCAGTCATATGTATAGGAGTATCTCATACACACACAGGCTGCAGGGGGCGCCAGCACCAGGAAGCACATCATTATACAGCCTCACATCATTATGCAGGCTGTCAGTCATATGTATAGGAGTATCTCATACACACACAGGCTGCAGGGGGCGCCAGCACCAGGAAGCACATCATTATACAGCCTCACATCATTATGCAGGCTGTCAGTCATATGTATAGGAGTATCTCATACACACACAGGCTGCAGGGGGCGCCAGCACCAGGAAGCACATCATTATACAGCCTCACATCATTATGCAGCCTCACATCATTATACAGGCTGTCAGTCATATGTATAGGAGTATCTCATACACACACAGGCTGCAGGGGGTACCAGCACCAGGAAGCACATCATTATGCAGCCTCACATCATTATGCAGGCTATCAGTCATATGTATAGGAGTATCTCATACACACACAGGCTGCAGGGGGCGCCAGCACCAGGAAGCACATCATTATACAGCCTCACATCATTATACAGGCTGTCAGTCATATGTATAGGAGTATCTCATACACACACAGGCTGCAGGAGGCGTGGCCACCAGCACCAGGAAGCACATCATTATACAGCCTCACATCATTATACAGGAAGAAGAAGGTGAACTCCGGGGACCTGAGCGGGGAAGCGACACATGCAGGATATCGGGGCAGGATCTTAGTGACTCCCCACACAGCGCATTATACACGGACAATGTACTTACATGCACCAGGAAGAAGAAGGTGAACTCCTGGGACCTGAGCGGGGAAGTGACACACACAGGACATCGGGCGCAGGATCTTAGTGACTCCCTGCACAGCGCATTATACACGGACAATGCACTTACATGCACCAGGAAGAAGAAGGTGAACTCCAGGGACCTGAGCGGGGAAGCGACACATGCAGGATATCAGGCGCAGGATCTTAGTGACTCCCTGCATAGCGCATTATACACGGACAATGCACTTACATGCACCAGGAAGAAGAAGGTGAACTCCGGGGACCTGAGCGGGGAAGCGACACATGCAGTATATCAGGTACAGGATCTTAGTGACTCCCCGCACAGCACATTATACACGGACAATGCACTTACATGCACCAGGAAGAAGAAGGTGAACTCCGGGGACCTGAGCGGGGAAGCGACACATGCAGTATATCAGGTACAGGATCTTAGTGACTCCCCGCACAGCACATTATACACGGACAATGCACTTACATGCACCAGGAAGAAGAAGGTGAACTCCAGGGACCTGAGCGGGGAAGCGACACATGCAGTATATCAGGTACAGGATCTTAGTGACTCCCCGCACAGCACATTATACACGGACAATGCACTTACATGCACCAGGAAGAAGAAGGTGAACTCCGGGGACCTGAGCGGGGAAGCGACACATGCAGGATATCGGGGCAGGATCTTAGTGACTCCCCACACAGCGCATTATACACGGACAATGCACTTACATGCAACAGGAGGAAGAAGGTGAACTCCGGGGACCTGAGCGGGGAAGTGACACATGCAGGATATCGGGGCAGGATCTTAGTGACTCCCCGCACAGCACATTATACACGGACAATGCACTTACATACACCAGGAAGAAGAAGGTGAACTCCAGGGGCCTGAGCGGGGAAGTGACACATGCAGGATATCGGGGGCAGGATCTTAGTGACTCCCCGCACAGCACATTATACACGGACAATACACTTACATGCACCAGGAAGAAGAAGGGGAACTCCGGGGACCTGAGCGGGGAAGCGACACATGCAGGATATCGGGGCAGGATCTTAGTGACTCCCCGCACAGCGCATTATACACGGACAATGCACTTACATGCACCAGGAAGAAGAAGGTGAACTCCGGGGACCTGAGCGGGGAAGCGACACATGCAGGATATCGGGGCAGGATCTTAGTGACTCCCCACACAGCGCATTATACACGGACAATGCACGTACATGCACCAGGAAGAAGGTGAACACCTGGGACCTGAGCGGGGAAGTGACACATGCAGGATATCGGGGGTAGGATCTTAGTGACTCCCCGCACAGCACATTATACACGGACAATGCACTTACATGCACCAGGAAGAAGAAGGTGAACTCCGGGGACCTGAGCGGGGAAGAGACACATGCAGGATATCGGGGGCAGGATCTTAGTGACTTCCCGCACAGCGCATTATACACGGACAATGCACTTACATGCACCAGGAAGAAGAAGGTGAACTCCGGGGACCTGAGCGGGGAAGCGACACATGCAGGATATCGGGCACAGGATCTTAGTGACTCCCCACACAGCGCAATATACACGGACAATGCACTTACATGCACCAGGAAGAAGGTGAACTCCAGGGACCTGAGCGGGGAAGCGACACATGCAGGATATCGGGGCAGGATCTAAGTGACTCCCCGCACAGCACATTATACACGGACAATGCACTTACATGCACCAGGAAGAAGAAGGTGAACTCCAGGGACCTGAGCGGGGAAGAGACACATGCAGGATATCAGGCGCAGGATCTTAGTGACTCCCCGCAGAGCACATTATACACGGACAATGCACTTACATGCACCAGGAAGAAGAAGGTGAACTCCGGGGACCTGAGCAGGGAAGCGACACATACAGGATATCGGGCGCAGGATCTTAGTGACTCCCCGCACAGCGCATTATACACGGACAATGCACTTACATGCACTGGGAAGAAGAAGGTTAACTCCGGGGACCTGAGCGGGGAAGCGACACATGCAGGATATCAGGTACAGGATCTTAGTGACTCCCCGCACAGCACATTATACACGGACAATGCACTTACATGCACCAGGAAGAAGAAGGTGAACTCCGGGGACCTGAGTGGGGAAGCGTCACATGCAGGATATCGGACGCAGGATCTTAGTGACTCCCCGCACAGCACATTATACACGGACAATGCACTTACATGCACCAGGAAGAAGATGGTGAACTCCAGGGACCTGAGCGGGGAAGAGACACATGCAGGATATCAGGCGCAGGATCTTAGTGACTCCCCGCACAGCGCATTATACACGGACAATGCACTTACATGCACCAGGAAGAAGAAGGTGAACTCCAGGGACCTGAGCGGGGAAGTGACACATGCAGGATATCAGGCGCAGTATTTTAGTGACTCCCCGCACAGAGCATTATACACGGACAATGCACTTACATGCACCAGGAAGAAGAAGGTGAACTCCGGGGACCTGAGCGGGGAAGCGACACATGCAGGATATCGGGAGCAGGATCTTAGTGACTCCCCGCACAGCGCATTATACACGGACAATGCACTTACATGCACCAGGAAGAAGAAGGTGAACTCCGGGGACCTGAGCGGGGAAGTGACACATGCAGGATATCAGGCGCAGTATTTTAGTGACTCCCCGCACAGAGCATTATACACGGACAATGCACTTACATGCACCAGGAAGAAGAAGGTGAACTCCGGGGACCTGAGCGGGGAAGCGACACATGCAGGATATCGGGAGCAGGATCTTAGTGACTCCCCGCCCAGCACATTATACACGGACAATGCACTTACATGCACCAGGAAGAAGAAGGTGAACTCCGGGGACCTGAGCGGGGAAGTGACACATGCAGGATATCGGGAGCAGGATCTTAGTGACACGCACCGCGCACAGGGAGAGGACATGTTCCAGCTTTCACCCCGTGCCTCTCTATGGATGCGCATGGCTCCTTCTCTCCAGCGTGCGTCCCACATGACCGTGGGGATACGTTTGTGTTCATGTAGCCTTAAAAGGAACAATCCATTGAAGCGCTTTGAAATCCCCACAAAACTGTTAAAAACACAATGGGTCCGATCAAGATCTGATTAAAATCACAGGCAAAAACATGACTTTGGGTCTTAAAATTACCGCTGTGAAAACCCTAACCCTAACTACACCCTCATATATATCAGTGATATGTACAGTGTTTGAGGTAACTACATCCTCATATATATCAGTGATATGTACAGTGTATGAGGTAACTACATCCTCATATATATCAGTGATATGTACAGTGTATGAGGTAACTACATCCTCATATATATCAGTGATATGTACAGTGTATGAGGTAACTACATCCCCATATATATCAGTGATATGTACAGTGTATGAGGTAACTACATCCTCATATATATCAGTGATATGTACAGTGTATGAGGTAACTACCTCCTCATATATACCAGTGATATGTACAGTGTATGAGGTAACTACATCCTCATATATATCAGTGATATGTACAGTGTTTGAGGTAACTACATCCTCATATATATCAGTGATATGTACAGTGTATGAGGTAACTACATCCTCATATATATCAGTGATATGTACAGTGTATGAGGTAACTACATCCTCATATATATCAGTGATATGTACAGTGTATGAGGTAACTACATCCTCATATATATCAGTGATATGTACAGTGTGTGAGATAAGTACACCCTCATATAAATCAGAGATAAGATGCATGTGAGGTAGATCCTGTGGATGCACCGGTGGTGACCTCACCTGACCGCGCAGCCGCTCCTGCGGCTGCGGGCGTAGCGTGCATCGGCATGGCCATTCCTGCTCCTGGTTCTCGGCGCACAGGGCCGCCTGAAGCTGGCCCGCCTCCTGTTGCCGGTCGCCGCCCCAGCGATCCGCTCCAGATCGCCGCTCTCCCCTTCTGCTGTTGCTCTGTTGTTGTACAGGAGCTGGAGCTCAGGCCTCCTTTGCTCCGCTATCGGACTCGGCGTCCGCGTCATCATCGATGGACCTAGGGGCGGGACTTCCGGTACCCGCCCCCGAAACCGGAAGTTCCATCGCTTGTTGCCTCTCCCAAGATGGCCGCCGGAGCCCCACTTCCGGTGACCCCGGCAGGGTTCCAGATACTCCTGCTGCCTGTCTGCCGGCCCTGCCCATCGGCTGGTACCGAGGGCGATATCGCTCTCACCTTCCTCTGGACCATGGGAGCCTCTTCTCCACCAAATCTCGATCCGCTGCGCTGAGTACGGCTGCTGCTCGGGTCATCAGCAGGGAAGCCGGCCGTCTCCTGGGTGCCACGATCATGCCGCCGGGGGGGGGGGGCGGCGGGGGAAGGTATTGGCTGGGCCCCCCGTGTCCCTGTCCCCTGCCGCACTGCTGAATTCCTCGGCGTCCTCCCTCCAGCCCAGGAGGCCCGTCTCGAGGAGGAGGACGGAGGGTCCCTGCTGGGGCTCCTACGGCGACGCGGGGGACGGGGAGATACCTCCGGACTCAGTCTGTTGCGGCTCCTCACCGGCCACTGGCACCGCTGGAACCGCTGGAACCCCCGCCAGGTGCTGCTCGATCCACCCTGGCCCATGCTGCTGGATCGCTGCTTGAACTCGCCTCATAATATCCTGAACATCAGCCATAGCTGCAGGTAAGAAAAAATTGTCCTTTTCTCCCCAGATTCCAGTGACAGACTGACACTACCCCGTGTCCGTATATTTACAAATATTCCCAAACCCTCCCATGTATGTGACTGCTCCAGACTTACTGTAACATCTCCCCCTCCCATCTCTGACCTTCACCTAACCCCTTAGATAGCTCCAATTTAACCCCTTGTCATGCCGCTATTGCGTTACATTGCATTCACTTCATTGCTCCTTTAGTTTTTCCCACGTTGCACTCTGAGGTAATCTGCAAGTGTGAAAGGGGCCTTATTCTGATTTCATGTCAGATCTGGAGAAAAACATCATGTGGAAGGAATCTTCTGGTTTGAAATGTATATATGATCTATCTATGTAAAGATATTAATAATTCTTTATATAGTGCACACAGAGCTGCCAAATCAGTCCCTGTCCCCATGGGGCTCACAATCTAATCACCTACCAGTAGGTATAGAGTGTGGGAGGAAACCAGAGGACCCGGAGGAAAACCATGCAAACACGAATAGAACATACAAACTCTTTGCAAATGATGACTTGGATGGAACTTAAACCCAGGACCTGAGCGCTGCAAGGCTGTAGTGCTAACCATATGCCTATATGTACCATTTATCTATCCACGTATCTAACTTCATCTATTTGTTCTATCTATTACATCTACTAAATATGTATCTGTCCACCTCGTATCTTGATATTATCTGTTTCAAATCTATAATAATTATTTTTATCCTAGTAGTAGGAGGGATGTGGGGATGATGATGACGTGACTTATTTGTCTCCCGCCAGAATGATGAGGGACCATTGTCTGCACCTGATGAGGGGAGAAGTTCTACTCTAAATCCTTCCAGATGACTTCTCTGTGCCGGACCCAATCACTGGACTCCTCCATATTCCTGTCTCCTGGTGGAACATACATGGTCCTTGAGTCGTCCAGGATATCATTAAAGTTCATGCCTTGAAATCATCCACATCATAAAAGAATCTACGTAAAAAAGAATGTTTGCTATCTTATTTTATGCGGACCTGACAAAGTGCTAGTGATAGAAAGTAACTGCTCTGGATGGAGGGGTCGGTGTGTGAGAGGAGAGTGTTACTGCTCTGGCTGGAGGGGTCGGTGTGTGAGAGCAGAGTGTTACTGCTCTGGATGGAGGGGTCGGTGTGAGAGGAGAGTGTTACTGCTCTGGATGGAGGGGTCGGTGTGTGAGAGGAGAGTGTTACTGCTCTGGATGGAGGGGTCGGTGTGTGAGAGGAGAGTGTTACTGCTCTGGCTGGAGGGGTCGGTGTGTGAGAGGAGAGTGTTACTGCTCTGGCTGGAGGGGTCGGTGTGTGAGAGGAGAGTGTTACTGCTCTGGCTGGAGGGGTTGGTGTGTGAGAGGAGAGTGTTACTGCTCTGGATGGAGGGGTCGGTGTGTGAGAGGAGAGTGTTACTGCTCTGGATGGAGGGGTCGGTGTGTGAGAGGAGAGTGTTACTGCTCTGGATGGAGGGGTCGGTGTGTGAGAGGAGAATGTTACTGCTCTGGATGGAGGGGTCGGTGTGTGAGAGGAGAGTGTTACTGCTCTGGATGGAGGGGTCGGTGTGTGAGAGGAGAATGTTACTGCTCTGGATGGAGGGGTTGGTGCGTGAGAGGAGAATGTTACTGCTCTGGATGGAGGGGTCGGTGTGAGAGGAGAATGTTACTGCTCTAGATGGAGGGGTCGGTGTGAGAGGAGAGTGTTACTGTTCTGGATGGAGGGGTCGGTGTGTGAGAGGAGAGTGTTACTGCTCTGGATGGAGGGGTTGGTGTGTGAGAGCAGAGTGTTACTGCTCTGGATGGAGGGGTCGGTTTGTGAGACGAGAATGTTACTGCTCTGGATGGAGGGGTCGGTGTGTGAGAGGAGAGTGTTACTGCTCTGGATGGAGGGGTTGGTGCGTGAGAGGAGAATGTTACTGCTCTGGATGGAGGGGTCGTGTGAGAGGAGAATGTTACTGCTCTAGATGGAGGGGTCGGTGTGTGAGAGGAGAGTGTTACTGCTCTGGATGGAGGGGTCGGTGTGTGAGAGGAGAATGTTACTGCTCTGGATGGAGGGGTCGGTGTGTGAGAGGAGAGTGTTACTGCTCTGGATGGAGGGGTCGGTGTGTGAGAAGAGAATGTTACTGCTCTGGATGGAGGGGTTGGTGCGTGAGAGGAGAATGTTACTGCTCTGGATGGAGGGGTCGGTGTGAGAGGAGAATGTTACTGCTCTAGATGGAGGGGTCGGTGTGAGAGGAGAGTGTTACTGTTCTAGATGGAGGGGTCGGTGTGTGAGAGGAGAGTGTTACTGCTCTGGATGGAGGGGTTGGTGTGTGAGAGCAGAGTGTTACTGCTCTGGATGGAGGGGTCGGTTTGTGAGACGAGAATGTTACTGCTCTGGATGGAGGGGTCGGTGTGTGAGAGGAGAGTGTTACTGCTCTGGCTGGAGGGGTCGGTGTGTGAGAGGAGAGTGTTACTGCTCTGGATGGAGGGGTCGGTGTGTGAGAGGAGAGTGTTACTGCTCTGGATGGAGGGGTCGGTGTGTGAGAGGAGAGTGTTACTGCTCTGGATGGAGGGGTCGGTGTGTGAGGAGAATGTTACTGCTCTGGATGGAGGGGTCGGTGTGTGAGAGGAGAGTGTTACTGAGCTGGAAGGAGGGGTCGGTGTGTGAGAGGAGAATGTTACTGCGCTGGAAGGAGGGGTCGGTGTGTGAGAGGAGAATGTTACTGCTCTGGATGGAGGGGTCGGTGTGTGAGAGGAGAATGTTATTGCTCAGGATGGAGGGGTCGGTGTGTGAGAGGAGAGTGTTATTGCTCAGGATGGAGGGGTCGGTGTGTGAGAGGAGAGTTTTACTGCTCAGGATGGAGGGGTCGGTGTGTGAGAGTAGAATGTTACTGCTCTGGATGGAGGGGTCGGTGTGAGAGGAGAATGTTACAGCTCTAAATGGAGGGGTCGGTGTGTGAGAGGAGAGTGTTATTGCTCATGATGGAGGGGTCGGTGTGTGAGAGGAGAGTTTTACTGCTCAGGATGGAGGGGTCGGTGTGTGAGAGGAGAGTTTTACTGCTCAGGATGGAGGGGTCGGTGTGTGAGAGGAGAATGTTACTGCTCTGGATGGAGGGGTCGGTGTGAGAGGAGAGTGTTACTGCTCTGAATGGAGGGGTCGGTGTGTGAGAGGAGAGTGTTACTGCTCTGGCTGGAGGGGTCGGTGTCTGAGAGGAGAGTGTTACTGCTCAGGATGGAGGGGGTCGGTGTGAGAGGAGAATGTTACTTTTCTGGATGGAGGGGGTCGGTGTGTGAGAGGAGAATGTTACTGCTCTGGATGGAGGGGGTCGGTGTGAGATGAGAATGTTACTTTTCTGGATGGAGGGGGTCGGTGTGTGAGAGGAGAATGTTACTGCTCTGGATGGAGGGGAAGGTGTGTGAGAGGAGAATGTTACTGCTCTGGATGGAGGGGTCGGTGTGTGAGAGGAGAGTGTTACTACTCTGGATGGAGGGGTCGGTGTGTGAGAGGAGAGTGTTACTGCTGTGGATTGAGAGGTCAGTGTGAGAGGAGAATGTTACTGCTCTGGATGGAGGGGTCGGTGTGTGAGGAGAGTGTTACTGCTCTGGATGGAGAGGTCGGTGTGAGAGGAGAGTGTTACTGCTCTGGATGGAGGGGTCGGTATGTGAGAGGAGAGTGTTACTGCTCTGGATGGAGGGGTCGGTGTGTGAGAGGAGAGTGTTACTGCTCTGGATGGAGGGGTCGGTGTGTGAGGAGAATGTTACTGCTCTGGATGGAGGGGTCGGTGTGTGAGAGGAGAGTGTTACTGAGCTGGAAGGAGGGGTCGGTGTGTGAGAGGAGAATGTTACTGCGCTGGAAGGAGGGGTCGGTGTGTGAGAGGAGAATGTTACTGCTCTGGATGGAGGGGTCGGTGTGTGAGAGGAGAATGTTATTGCTCAGGATGGAGGGGTCGGTGTGTGAGAGGAGAGTGTTATTGCTCAGGATGGAGGGGTCGGTGTGTGAGAGGAGAGTTTTACTGCTCAGGATGGAGGGGTCGGTGTGTGAGAGTAGAATGTTACTGCTCTGGATGGAGGGGTCGGTGTGAGAGGAGAATGTTACAGCTCTAAATGGAGGGGTCGGTGTGTGAGAGGAGAGTGTTATTGCTCATGATGGAGGGGTCGGTGTGTGAGAGGAGAGTTTTACTGCTCAGGATGGAGGGGTCGGTGTGTGAGAGGAGAGTTTTACTGCTCAGGATGGAGGGGTCGGTGTGTGAGAGGAGAATGTTACTGCTCTGGATGGAGGGGTCGGTGTGAGAGGAGAGTGTTACTGCTCTGAATGGAGGGGTCGGTGTGTGAGAGGAGAGTGTTACTGCTCTGGCTGGAGGGGTCGGTGTCTGAGAGGAGAGTGTTACTGCTCAGGATGGAGGGGGTCGGTGTGAGAGGAGAATGTTACTTTTCTGGATGGAGGGGGTCGGTGTGTGAGAGGAGAATGTTACTGCTCTGGATGGAGGGGGTCGGTGTGAGATGAGAATGTTACTTTTCTGGATGGAGGGGGTCGGTGTGTGAGAGGAGAATGTTACTGCTCTGGATGGAGGGGAAGGTGTGTGAGAGGAGAATGTTACTGCTCTGGATGGAGGGGTCGGTGTGTGAGAGGAGAGTGTTACTACTCTGGATGGAGGGGTCGGTGTGTGAGAGGAGAGTGTTACTGCTGTGGATTGAGAGGTCAGTGTGAGAGGAGAATGTTACTGCTCTGGATGGAGGGGTCGGTGTGTGAGGAGAGTGTTACTGCTCTGGATGGAGAGGTCGGTGTGAGAGGAGAGTGTTACTGCTCTGGATGGAGGGGTCGGTATGTGAGAGGAGAGTGTTACTGCTCTGGATGGAGGGGTCGGTGTGTGAGAGGAGAGTGTTACTGCTCTGAATGGAGGGGTCGGTGTGTGAGAGGAGAGTGTTACTGCTCTGGCTGGAGGGGTTGGTGTGTGAGAGGAGATTGTTACTGCTCTGGCTGGAGGGGTCGGTGTGTGAGAAGAGAGTGTTACTGCTCTGGATGGAGGGGTCGGTGTGTGAGAGGAGAGTGTTACTGCTCTGGATGGAGGGGTCGGTGTGTGAGAGGAGAGTGTTACTGCTCTGGATGGAGGGGTCGGTGTGTGAGGAGAATGTTACTGCTCTGGATGGAGGGGTCGGTGTGTAAGAGGAGAATGTTACTGCTCTGGCTGGAGGGGTCGGTGTGAGAGGAGAGTGTTACTGTTCTAGATGGAGGGGGTCGGTGTGAGAGGAGAATATTACTTTTCTGGATGGAGGGGTCGGTTTGTGAGAGGAGAGTGTTACTGCTCTGAATGGTGGGGTCGGTGTGTGAGAGGAGAGTGTTACTGCTCTGAATGGAGGGGTCGGTGTGTGAGAGGAGAATGTTACTGCTCTGGATGGAGGGGTCGGTGTGTGAGAGGAGAGTGTTACTACTCTGGATGGAGGGGTCGATGTGTGAGAGGAGAGTGTTACTGCTGTGGATTGAGAGGTCAGTGTGAGAGGAGAATGTTACTGCTCTGGATGGAGGGGTCGGTGTGTGAGGAGAGTGTTACTGCTCTGGATGGAGAGGTCAGTGTGAGAGGAGAGTGTTACTGCTCTGGATGGAGTGGTCGGTATGTGAGAGGAGAGTGTTACTGCTCTGGATGGAGGGGTCGGTGTGTGAGAGTAGATTGTTACTGCTCTGGATGGAAGGGTCGGTATGTGAGAGGAGAATGTTACTGCTCTGGATGGAGGGGTCGGTGTGTGAGAGGAGAATGTTACTGCTCTGGATGGAAGGGTCGGTATGTGAGAGGAGAGTGTTACTGCTCTGGATGGAGGGGTCGGTGTGTGAGAGTAGATTGTTACTGCTCTGGATGGAAGGGTCGGTATGTGAGAGGAGAATGTTACTGCTCTGGATGGAGGGGTCGGTGTGTGAGAAGAGAGTGTTACTGCTCTGGATGGAGGGGTCGGTGTGTGAGAGGAGAATGTTACTGCTCTGGAAGGAGGGGTCGGTGTGTGAGGAGAGTGTTACTGCTTTGGAAGGAGGGGTCGGTGTGTGAGAGGAGAATGTTACTGCTCTGGATGGAGGGGTCGGTGTGAGAGGAGAGTGTTACTGCTCTGGATGGAGGGGTCGGTGTGTGAGAGGAGAGTGTTACTGCTCTGGATGGAGGGGTCGGTGTGTGAGAGGAGAGTGTTACTTCTTTGAAAGGAGGGGTCGGTGTGTGAGAGGAGAATGTTACTGCTCTGGCTGGAGGGGTCGGTGTGTGAGAGGAGAGTGTTAATGCTCTGGATGGAGGGGTCGGTGTTTGAGAGGAGAGTGTTACTGCTGTTTACGGAAGGGTTGGTGTGTGAAAGGTGAATAGACTTCTATGGGAGAGTGTAATGGACATGCTCTGTGACCTGTACATGGAAGGGAGCTATGATATCACCTATAGACTTCTATGGGAGAGTGTAATGGACATGCTCTGTGACCTGTACATGGAAGGGAGCTATGATATCACCTATAGACTTCTATAAGAGTGTAATGGACATGCTCTACGACCTTTACATGGAGGGGAGCTGTAATATCACCTATAGACTTCTATAGGAGAGTGTTATGGACATGCTCCACGACCTGTATATGGAGGGGAGCTGTGACATCACCTATAGACTTCTAAAAGAGAGTGTAATGGACATGCTCTGTGACCTGTACATGGAGGGGAGCTGTGATATCACCTATAGACTTCTATAGGAGAGTGTAATGGACATGCTCTGTGACCTGTACGGAGGGGAGCTGTGATATCACCTATGGACTTCTATAGGAAAGTGTAATGGACATGCTCTATGACCTGTACATGGAAGGGAGCTGTGATATCACCTATAGACTTCTATAAGAGAGTGTAATGGACATGCTCTGTGACCTGTATATGGAGGGGAGCTGTAATATCACCTATAAACTTCTATATGAGAGTGCAATGAACATGCTCTGTGACCTGTACATGGAGTGGAGCTGTGATATCACCTATAGACTTCTATGGGAGAGTGTAATGGACATGCTCTGTGACCTGTACATGGCGGGGAGCTGTGATATCACCTATAGACTTCTATAGGAGAGTGTAATGGACATGCTCTGTGACCTGTACATAGAGGCGAGCTGTGATATCACCTATAGACTTCTAAAAGAGAGTGTAATGGACATGCTCTGTGACCTGTACATGGAGGGGAGCTGTGAAATCACCTATAGACTTCTATAGGAGAGTGTAATGCACATGCTCTGTGACCTGTACGGAGGGGAGCTGTGATATCACCTATAGACTTCTATAGGAAAGTGTAATGGACATGCTCTATGACCTGTACATGGAAGGGAGCTGTGATATCACCTATAGACTTCTATAAGAGAGTGTAATGGACATGCTCTGTGACCTGTATATGGAGGGGAGCTGTAATATCACCTATAAACTTCTATATGAGAGTGTAATGAACATGCTCTGTGACCTGTACATGGAGGCGAGGTGTGATATCACCTATAGACTTCTATGGGAGAGTGTAGTGGACATGCTCTGTGACCTGTACATGGAGGCGAGCTGTGATATCACCTATAGACTTCTATGGGAGAGTGTAATGGACATGCTCTGTGACGTGTACATGGCGGGGAGCTTTGATATCACCTACAGACTTCTATAAGAGAGTGTAATGGACATGCTCTGTGACCTGTACATGGCGGGGAGCTGTGATATCACCTATAGACTTCTATGGGAGAGTGTAATGGACATGCTCTGTGACCTGTACATGGAGGCGAGCTGTGATATCACCTACAGACTACTATAAGAGAGTGTAATGGACATGCTCTGTGACCTGTACATGGCGGGGAGCTGTGATATCACCTATAGACTTCTATAGGAGAGTGTAATGGACATGCTCTGTGACCTGTACATTGAGGGGAGCTGTGATATCACCTATAGACCTCTATAAGAGAGTGTAATGGACATGCTCTGTGACCTGTACATGGAGGGGAGCTGTGATATCACCTATAGACTTCTATAAGAGAGTGTAATGGACATGCTCTGTGACCTGTACATGGCGGGGAGCTGTGATATCACCTATAGACTTCTATAGGAGAGTGTAATGGACATGCTCTGTGACCTGTACATAGAGGCGAGCTGTGATATCACCTATAGACTTCTAAAAGAGAGTGTAAAGAACATGCTCTGTGACCTGTACATGGAGGCGAGGTGTGATATCACCTATAGACTTCTATGGGAGAGTGTAATGGATATGCTCTGTGACCTGTACATGGAGGCGAGCTGTGATATCACCTAAAGAATTCTATGGGAGAGTGTAATGGACATGCTCTGTGACCTGTACTTGGCTGGGAGCTGTGATATTACCTTTAGACTTCTATAGGAGGGTGTAATGGACATGCTCTGTGACCTGTACATGGAGGGGAGCTGTGATATCACCTATAGACCTCTATAAGAGAGTAACAGACATGCTCTGTGACCTGTACATGGCGGGGAGCTGTGATATCACCTATAGACTTCTATGGGAGAGTGTAATGGACATGCTCTGTGACCTGTACATGGAGGGGAGCTGTGATATCACCTATAGAATTCTAAAAGAGAGTGTAATGGACATGCTCTGTGACCTGTACATGGAGGGGAGCTGTGATATCACCTATAGACTTCTATAGGAGAGTGTAATGGACATGCTCTGTGACCTGTACGGAGGGGAGCTGTGATATCACCTATAGACTTCTATGGGAGAGTGTAATGGACATGCTCTGTGACCTGTACATGGAGGCGAGCTGTGATATCACCTATAGACTTCTATGGGAGAGTGTAATGGACATGCTCTGTGACCTGTACATGGCGGGGAGCTTTGATATCACCTACAGACTTCTATAAGAGAGTGTAATGGACATGCTCTGTGACCTGTACATGGCGGGGAGCTGTGATATCACCTATAGACTTCTATGGGAGAGTGTAATGGACATGCTCTGTGACCTGTACATGGAGGCGAGCTGTGATATCACCTACAGACTACTATAAGAGAGTGTAATGGACATGCTCTGTGACCTGTACAAGGCGGGGAGCTGTGATATCACCTATAGACTTCTATAGGAGAGTGTAATGGACATGCTCTGTGACCTGTACATTGAGGGGAGCTGTGATATCACCTATAGACCTCTATAAGAGAGTGTAATGGACATGCTCTGTGACCTGTACATGGAGGGGAGCTGTGATATCACCTATAGACTTCTATAAGAGAGTGTAATGGACATGCTCTGTGACCTGTACATGGAGGGGAGCTGTGATATCACCTACAGACTTCTATAAGAGAGTGTAATGGACATGCTCTGTGACCTGTACATGGCGGGGAGCTGTGATATCACCTATAGACTTCTATGGGAGAGTGTAATGGACATGCTCTGTGACCTGTACATGGAGGCGAGCTGTGATATCACCTACAGACTGGAGGGGTCGGTGTGTGAGAGGAGAGTGTTACTGCTCTGGATGGAGGGGTCGGTGTGTGAGAGGAGAGTGTTACTGCTCTGGATGGAGGGGTCGGTGTGTGAGGAGAATGTTACTGCTCTGGATGTAGGGGTCGGTGTGTGGGAGGAGAGTGTTACTGAGCTGGAAGAAGGGGTCGGTGTGTGAGAGGAGAATGTTACTGCTCTGGATGGAGGGGTCGGTGTGTGAGAGGAGAATGTTACTAGTCTGGATGGAGGGGTCGGTGTGTGAAAGGAGAGTGTTATTGCTCAGGATGGAGGGGTCGGTGTGTGAGAGGAGAGTTTTACTGCTCAGGATGGAGGGGTCGGTGTGTGAGAGTAGAATGTTACTGCTCTGGATGGAGGGGTCGGTGTGAGAGGAGAGTGTTACTGCTCTGAATGGAGGGGTCGGTGTGTGAGAGGAGAGTGTTACTGCTCTGGCTGGAGGGGTCGGTGTCTGAGAGGAGAATGTTACTGCTCAGGATGGAGGGGGTCGGTGTGAGAGGAGAATGTTACTTTTCTGGATGGAGGGGGTCGGTGTGTGAGAGGAGAATGTTACTTTTCAGGATGGAGGGGGTCGGTGTGTGAGAGGAGAATGTTACTGCTCTGGATGGAGGGGACGGTGTGTGAGAGGAGAGTGTTACTGCTCTGGATGGAGGGGTCGGTGTGTGAGGGGAGAATGTTACTGCTCTGGAAGGAGGGGTCGGTGTGTGAGGAGAGTGTTACTGCTTTGGAAGGAGGGGTCGGTGTGTGAGAGGAGAATGTTACTGCTCTGGCTGGAGGGGTCGGTGTGTGAGAGGAGAGTGTTACTGCTCTGGATGGAGGGGTCGGTGTTTGAGAGGAGAGTGTTACTGAGCTGGAAGGAGAGGTCGTGTGTGAGAGGAGAATGTTACTGCTCTTTACGGAAGGGTTGGTGTGTGAAAGGTGAAGAGACTTCTATGGGAGAGTGTAATGGACATGCTCTGTGACCTGTACATGGAAGGGAGCTATGATATCACCTATAGACTTCTATAAGAGAGTGTAGTGGACATGTTCTGTGACCTGTACATGGAGGGGAGCTGTGATATCACCTATAGACTTCTATAAGAGAGTGTAATGGACATGCTCTGTGACCTGTGTATGGAGGGGAGCTGTAATATCACCTATAAACTTCTATACGAGAGTGTAATGAACATGCTCTGTGACCTGTACATGATGTAGGGACTCCCGATGTGCTCCATACCTATGACACACACCCCATGCAACCCTGTGTACCTTTACCTTATCAAGAAATATCCGGAAAACACCTTTAAAAGTTGGAATATGGCGGCCACAGCAGCCTCTTTATTAACAACATACAAAAAGGGAATTAAATATATTAACATAAATAACATGTTACAAAATAACATTTATAAACTATACATGAAAGAACCTGCAGAAAGAAGGTCTATGAGGGCCAGAGAGAAGAGAGTGTACGCAATATTCCCCACGCCGCACCGCTTCGGCTCGTGGGGTGACAAAAGTGTCGCGGACACTCAATTTCCTCCTCCCAGGTCCACCCACCTGGTGTGACCAAACGCTCATTGTTACCAAAACCACTTCCACCTGTATAGTGCTTCACCCCACTGGCCCTCATAGACCCCGCCATACGCGAGCAGTAGTAAACCCCTTTACTGCTGTGCGCTCCGCCATACCTGAAAACCTCTCTCTATACCATCCCGGATCCCCAAAGCCCACAAATCAATGCCCATATCATTCAGATGAACCCCGTCGGCACGACGAAATTGTGGATCGGTATTCTCTAAGTCGTCGTGACGTACTACGATCCCCCCTTGTCGGGTAATGAACTTAGACACCGCTTTGTTAACTTTTGCCCGGGCGCGGTTCAGCCTATACACCGACCTGGCGTTGCGCCATTTGAGTCGGGGAAGGATATCAGACCAAATGAGTATGATTCCTGGGAAAAGAGACAGCAGGCGCATGGTGTCATATTTAATATCTCTAATCAGCGACTGAGAAGTACGCGAACCTAAATCATTACCTCCCAAATGTAAACAAAGGACATTAGGTTCCCTATCCAGCCGAGCAAAGTAATGTAGCTGAGGGAGGAGAGCACTCCACAACATTCCCCGAGTTCCTAACCAGTGGACCTCCGCTTCACTTCTGGGTAAGCCTAACCTGCGACCCTGTGGACGGACATCAGCTCTGCGTGCGCCCCAGACAACAAAAGAGTGGCCTACAATCCATACCAGGCACTTGGACGGTGCTAAAAAACAAAACAGGAAGGGGAGGGGGGGGGGGGGTAAAAAAAACGTTGTTGCATTTCTATGCCCGAAAGAGCCGGAAGGGGTGGGGGGGAGGTGGGGGTCGGGAGGGGGTTGGGGGGGGGGAGGGCAGGGGGATATCGGTCCGGGAGTAACTTACACTACTAAATTGGGGCGCACATAGATCTTAAAGCGCTTTGACTCCCACCGACCGATTTGCTTAATCACCTCATCCGGAAGACCCCAACGAGCTGCCTCTGTGGCGGCTCCAATACGAAAAGAGTGCGAAGCAAATTCCTGCGGGTCTAAATGCAGATTTGCCAGCAGCTTCCTAAACATGACTACAAACTGGTATTTAGTTAAAGGTAACCCATCTTTGTGGATTAATAAAGGAATAAACCCCTTGGGCCGTGATTTCAAAAACTGAGACACCATTGCTACCGGGCAAGCCGGCGAATCCGGCAAACTATTTAACACTATTGTGGATCCCTTTCCCGATTGATCCGTTTTTGATCTGGCCAAGAAACATTCTATCTTACTATCCGTCAGGCATACGGCACTGTACGGAAGACCATCGGGTTTGGTTTTGCTGGAATTCAGCAATTCGCCAATTCTAAACGCCCCGAAAAAGGCTAGGGCGAATGCTGCTTTAAATAGTGCTACTTCATAGGCATCTCTGCAAGCCATGAGAAGAGATGCCGTTAATTTCAGCAGCAATGCAAAGGAGACTGGACGACGGATACGGGGTGTCTGTTGGAAACTGCGGGTGTAACCTTTTATTGCCTGTTTGATCAAGAAATGTTTTGTAAAATCTTGGCCTGAAAACAGTTTAAAATAAAATGCAAGAGCTGCTAATTCTCTCCGCAAGATTGACGGGGACACCGACATCTCAAGGCGGTGACCTAGGAAACCCACTAAAACTATAACCAGATTGTTTTGATAGGGGCTAACACCTAACCCCTCGCACCACTGTTCCCAAGCTAGCCTTGTCACATTGTAAGACCTCCATGTACAGGGAGCTAGGGACTGTTTTATAAAGGACAATGCCACCTGAACGGGATATCCCAAACATGAAGTGGAACGTAGGTCGGGACGGGATCCGCATGCGGGGCCAGGGACCGGAACAACTCCCACTGTAAATGAGATAAAGCAAATGCTGTAGCATTAGGCTCGCTCGGGACATGTCTAGCACTCAACCATATATTGTTTGACAGACATAGCAGTACCAGATGTCTAAGAATATTGACAACCTGCGGGGATGAAGCTGTTAATGATGTTAAGGCCTGAGCCATCGCCTCATTGGATGTGTATACTTTTAAACGCCTGTTAGCCAATCTGGAACCCCAAACCGTCAGGGCGACCACTAATGTGAATAATCCCGTTAATGTAGCGTTCCTGATGACACCTGCATCTCTCCACTCCGTAGGCCAAGCCTCTGCCACCCAAGCGCCCTTCAAATAAGCCCCAAAACCAAGACCACCAGACGCATCGGTGTAAAATTCCACCTCTTCGTTGGATGTCCATTCCTGAAGCCAAACCGACTTGCCATTAAACTTAGCCAGAAATGATGACCATACGGCCAAATCTGCTCTATGCGCCGCTGATAGTCTGATAAAGTGAAGAGGAGCACGAACTCCCACCGTGGCTAATGCTAGCCTGCGACTGAAGATCCTACCCATGGGTATGATCCTGGTGGCAAAGGCCAGCTTCCCCAGAAGCGACTGCAGTTGACGCAATCGCAGCTTACGCGCTACCCGGGCCGTCTCAATCGACTCGCGCAAGTCCTGCAGCTTATCCTGTGGCAAGCGACATTCCATTGCGACCGAGTCGATCTCAATGCCCAGAAAGCGCATGGTTGTTGCCGGGCCTTCTGTTTTATCGGGAGCTAGCGGAACCCCGAAAAGATTTGCTACCCTCTGAACAGTGCTCAGTAATACTGAGCACACATGCGAATTTGGGGGGCCTATGCATAAGAAGTCATCCAGGTAGTGAATAATGGAATCGATGCCCGATTCCATCTTCACCACCCATTCCAAGAAAGTGCTGAATTGTTCAAAGTAGGAGCATGACAGCGCGCAACCCATGGGGAGACATTGATCTACAAAATAGGCCCCATCCCAGTAACAGCCTAGCAAATGAAAAGACTCGGGATGAACCGGGAGCAGACGAAAGGCTGCTTCAATATCCGTCTTAGCCAACAGGGCTCCAGGGCCCATTAGTCTTACTAGGTCAATCGCCTTATCGAATGACACGTAAGATACTGAACATAGTTCATCCGTTATCCCGTCATTCACTGACAGCCCCGGGGGGTGAGATAGATGGTGAATTAGGCGAAATTTATTGGGTTCCTTTTTAGGGACTACCCCCAATGGTGAGACTATAAGATTACTTAACGGTATTGATTTGAAAGGACCTGCCATGCGGCCCAACGCTCCCTAGCTGACTTTAAATTTTTTGTGCTCAAAGTTACTCGTTTAGAAGTTGAGGGAATTTTGAAACCTACACTAAAGCCTTCTAACAAAAATTTTGCTCCCTCCCGATCTGGATACTTACTTAGGTACGGCTGCATCTGGCTTGCTAGGACCGGCGTCCTCCCCTTTTCTAGAAGGATCGGAGGCACGGCCTCGAGATTTCCTGAAACATCTGGCTGCCGAGTGTGCTCCACCGCAATGGGAGCACTCGTGCTTAAATCTACATGTGTTACCGAAGCGACAGCTGCCGTCATTGAACTGCCAGCAAGTGCCTGATTTTCCAGCGCCCGCTGGGACAACAGCTGTCGCCTGGGTAACCGGTGAATAGGAGGAGCTTGCACGAAAGGGCTGAGGACCTATCCTAGCCGCTACCATTAGTCTCATCCATAGACTAATGTCCCTGTGATCCCAGCGCATGGAGGGGCGCATCACCTTTCTCTGTCTGAACTGTTCGTCATAGCGCAACCAGGATATTCCTCTGTAAAGGCGATGCGCCTCCCCAATGGCATCCATATAAGAAAATAAAGCGGAGCAATGCTGAGGGGCTTTTTCGCCTATCACACTGGCTAGGATGGCAAATGCTTGGAACCAGTTATTAAAGGTTCTGGGAATTAATTGGTATCTACGTTTTATCTCGTCTTCCTTTTTATACTCTTCTGGACGTGGTTTATCTAGATTAAATTTGTCCAAAGGAAGTAGTGAAAAAATTTCCACGTACTCATCCTTCCAAATTTTTTCTTTGACTTCCTGGCGTAAATGGTAACCTAGTGGGCCCTCAAAGCAAACGTATATTTCGCTCCGCGGGCCGTCATCCGGGCGCCACTCGGCGTGCAGCGGTGTTTCTGCCGTCTGCACAACCAGAGCTGGGGCAGGTACTATCTGAGGTGACCAAACGGGTGTTGGGCTACCCGCGTTTAATGCCCTCCCCATTAACTCCTGGAAGCCTGACCATAAATGTGCTACCCAGGGGGGGAGAGAACACGGGGCCCCTGATTGTGGAACATTGGCATTAAAGGAATACATTTGAGGGGGTGGGGGAAGGGGGATGGGGGGATAGGAGGAAGGGGCTGTGTGGTACTCACCAGGCTGCCCCGCCGGGGGTAGAACAGCCGTTGGGCCTGGTCCTGCGGGAGTCGGCTGGCTCTGAGGCAGCGGAAGGGCCTCGCTGGCGTCCAGGAACTCCTCCAATTCATCAGGAGGAGCGACGATAGAACAGGCCGGAGAGGCCTGCCGTGCTGGTGGGGGGTTTCTTGGTGACATCACGGGTGCTGGAGAAGAGCGCAGCGGGGTATGAACCACCGCTGCCACCACGTGGTTCTGGGGTCTGCTGGTCACGCTGGCCTGTAGCGTGGCGGGCGGTGAGAGGGAGGGTGTGCGGGATGCTCTATCCCTCCCCCGCTCTGCAGGAGCTGACACACGGGGCGACGGGGGGCTCTGCCTGGAGGCAGCGGCTCTCCTGGATCTCTGCGGTGGTGGGGAGGTCCGCTGGGCCCGGGACGGGGATCTGCGCTGGGACATGGAAGTCCCCCTGGCCCCAGCAGACGGAGGGCGAACCCTCTTGGCCGCCGGTGCCGGGGGCGCACGTGTCCCACGCGCGCCGGTGATCTGGCGGGTGGTGGGCCTTGCGGTACCGCTGGCGGTGGGAACGCTGGCGGGAGAGGAGTCAGGCCTGAAGCGCTCCGGGGGGCGAGCCCGTCGCGCCGGCCGTGAAGGCAGAGGAGATGCCGGGGAAGAGGGGGTTAAGGCAGCTTGCAGCTGTGCACGCAGCCAATCCTGGCCGTGCTCAGCTGCTGCCGCCCGCATGATGTCCTGGATGTGGGACATTACCTTCTTCCTCTGCCGACGCGCTGATCCGTTCAAATCCCTGGCGTCGTGACAAGAGGAAGAAGGGGCCGTCCCAGCCCCCTTTTAAGCCCAGGAGACTGCGGCTCCCGCGAGATCTTCGGCGCGGGCCTAAGCCCCGCCCCTTTAACTCTGTCGCTCCGGTCCCCCTCATCATGACGGGCCTCCGTTACCGGGTCCGCCTCCTGTCCACTTCAGCCCTAACTTGGAATGGAGCTGTGATATCACCTATAGACTTCTATGGGAGAGTGTAATGGACATGCTCTGTGACCTGTACATGGCGGGGAGCTGTGATATCACCTATAGACTTCTATGGGAGAGTGTAATGGACATGCTCTGTGACCTGTACATGGAGGTGAGCTGTGATATCACCTACAGACTACTATAAGAGAGTGTAATGGACATGCTCTGTGACCTGTACATGGCGGGGAGCTGTGATATCACCTATAGACTTCTATAGGAGAGTGTAATGGACATGCTCTGTGACCTGTACATTGAGGGGAGCTGTGATATCACCTATAGACCTCTATAAGAGAGTGTAATGGACATGCTCTGTGACCTGTACATGGAGGGGAGCTGTGGTATCACCTATAGACTTCTATAAGAGAGTGTAATGGACATGCTCTGTGACCTGTACATGGCGGGGAGCTGTGATATCACCTATAGACTTCTATGGGAGAGTGTAATGGACATGCTCTGTGACCTGTACATGGAGGCGAGCTGTGATATAACCTATAGACTTCTATAGGAGAGTGTAATGGACATGCTCTGTGACCTGTACATTGAGGGGAGCTGTGATATCACCTATAGACTTCTATAAGAGAGTGTAATGGACATGCTCTGTGACCTGTACATGGAGGGGAGCTGTGATATCACCTATAGACTTCTATAAGAGAGTGTAATGGACATGCTCTGTGACCTGTACATGGAGGGGAGCTGTGATATCACCTATAGACTTCTATACAAGAGAGTAATGGACATGCTCTGTGACCTGTACATGGAGGGGAGCTGTGATATCACCTATAGACTTCTATAGGAGAGTGTAATGGACATGCTCTGTGACCTGTCCATTGAGGGGAGCTGTGATATCACCTATAGACCTCTATAAGAGAGTGTAATGGACATGCTCTGTGACCTGTACAAGGAGGGGAGCTGTGATATCACCTATAGACTTCTATAAGAGAGTGTAATGGACATGCTCTGTGACCTGTACATGGAGGGGAGCTGTGATATCACCTATAGACTTCTATACAAGAGAGTAATGGACATGCTCTGTGACCTGTACATGGAGGGGAGCTGTGATATCACCTATAGACTTCTATAGGAGAGTGTAATGGACATGCTCTGTGACCTGTGCATGGCGGGGAGCTGTGATATCACCTATAGACTTCTATAGGAGAGTGTAATGGACATGCTCTGTGACCTGTACATGGAAGGGAGCTGTGATATCACCTATAGACTTCTATAAGAGAGTGTAATGGACATGCTCTGTGACCTGTATATGGAGGGGAGCTGTAATATCACCTATAAACTTCTATATGAGAGTGTAATGAACATGCTCTGTGACCTGTACATGGAGGCGAGGTGTGATATCACCTAAAGACTTCTATGGGAGAGTGTAATGGACATGCTCTGTGACCTGTACATGGAGGCGAGCTGTGATATCACCTATAGACTTCTATAGGAGAATGTAATGGACATGCTCTGTGACCTGTACATGGAGGCGAGCTGTGATATCACCTACAGACTTCTATAAGAGAGTGTAATGGACATGCTCTGTGACCTGTAGATGGAGGGGAGCTGTAATATCACCTATAAACTTCTATATGAGAGTGTAATGAACATTCTCTGTGACCTGTACATGGAGGCGAGCTGTGATATCACCTACAGACTTCTATAAGAGAGTGTAATGGACATGCTCTGTGACCTGTACATGGAGGCGAGCTGTGATATCACCTATAGACTTCTATGGGAGAGTGTAATGGACATGCTCTGTGACCTGTACATGGAGGGGAGCAGTGATATCACCTATAGACTTCTATGGGAGAGTGTAATGGACATGCTCTGTAACCTGTACATGGAGGGGAGCTGTGATATCACCTATAGACCTCTATAAGAGAGTAACGGACATGCTCTGTGACCTGTACATGGCGGGGAGCTGTGATATCACCTATAGACTTCTATGGGAGAGTGTAATGGACATGCTCTGTGACCTGTACATGGAGGCGAGCTGTGATATCACCTATAGACTTCTATGGGAGAGTGTAATGGACATGCTCTGTGACCTGTACATGGCAGGGAGCTGTGATATCACCTATAGACTTCTATGGGAGAGTGTAATGGACATGCTCTGTGACCTGTACATGGAATGGAGCTGTGATATCACCTACAGACTACTATAAGAGAGTGTAATGGACATGCTCTGTGGCCTGTACATGGAGGGGAGCTGTGATATCACCTATAGACTTCTATAGGAGAGTGTAATGGACATGCTCTGTGACCTGTACATTGAGGGGAGCTGTGATATCACCTATAGACCTCTATAAGAGAGTGTAATGGACATGCTCTGTGACCTGTACATGGAGGGGAGCTGTGATATCACCTATAGACTTCTATAGGAGAGTGTAATGGACATGCTCTGTGACCTGTACATTGAGGGGAGCTGTGATATCACCTATAGACCTCTATAAGAGAGTGTAATGGACATGCTCTGTGACCTGTACATGGAGGGGAGCTGTGATATAACCTATAGACTTCTATAAGAGAGTGTAATGGACATGCTCTGTGACCTGTACATGGAGGGGAGCTGTGATATCACCTATAGACTTCTATACAAGAGAGTAATGGACATGCTCTGTGACCTGTACATGGAGGCGAGCTGTGATATCACCTATAGACTTCTATGGGAGAGTGTAATGGACATGCTCTGTGACCTGTACATGGCAGGGAGCTGTGATATCACCTATAGACTTCTATGGGAGAGTGTAATGGACATGCTCTGTGACCTGTACATGGAATGGAGCTGTGAAATCACCTACAGACTACTATAAGAGAGTGTAATGGACATGCTCTGTGGCCTGTACATGGAGGCGAGCTGTGATATCACCTATAGACTTCTATAGGAGAGTGTAATGGACATCCTCTGTGACCTGTACATTGAGGGGAGCTGTGATATCACCTATAGACCTCTATAAGAGAGTGTAATGGACATGCTCTGTGACCTGTACATGGAGGGGAGCTGTGATATCACCTATAGACTTCTATAGGAGAGTGTAATGGACATGCTCTGTGACCTGTACATTGAGGGGAGCTGTGATATCACCTATAGACCTCTATAAGAGAGTAACGGACATGCTCTGTGACCTGTACATGGCGGGGAGCTGTGATATCACCTATAGACTTCTATGGGAGAGTGTAATGGACATGCTCTGTGACCTGTACATGGAGGCGAGCTGTGATATCACCTATAGACTTCTATGGGAGAGTGTAATGGACATGCTCTGTGACCTGTACATGGCAGGGAGCTGTGATATCACCTATAGACTTCTATGGGAGAGTGTAATGGACATGCTCTGTGACCTGTACATGGAATGGAGCTGTGATATCACCTACAGACTACTATAAGAGAGTGTAATGGACATGCTCTGTGGCCTGTACATGGAGGGGAGCTGTGATATCACCTATAGACTTCTATAGGAGAGTGTAATGGACATGCTCTGTGACCTGTACATTGAGGGGAGCTGTGATATCACCTATAGACCTCTATAAGAGAGTGTAATGGACATGCTCTGTGACCTGTACATGGAGGGGAGCTGTGATATCACCTATAGACTTCTATAGGAGAGTGTAATGGACATGCTCTGTGACCTGTACATTGAGGGGAGCTGTGATATCACCTATAGACCTCTATAAGAGAGTGTAATGGACATGCTCTGTGACCTGTACATGGAGGGGAGCTGTGATATAACCTATAGACTTCTATAAGAGAGTGTAATGGACATGCTCTGTGACCTGTACATGGAGGGGAGCTGTGATATCACCTATAGACTTCTATACAAGAGAGTAATGGACATGCTCTGTGACCTGTACATGGAGGCGAGCTGTGATATCACCTATAGACTTCTATGGGAGAGTGTTATGGACATGCTCTGTGACCTGTACATGGCAGGGAGCTGTGATATCACCTATAGACTTCTATGGGAGAGTGTAATGGACATGCTCTGTGACCTGTACATGGAATGGAGCTGTGAAATCACCTACAGACTACTATAAGAGAGTGTAATGGACATGCTCTGTGGCCTGTACATGGAGGCGAGCTGTGATATCACCGATAGACTTCTATAGGAGAGTGTAATGGACATCCTCTGTGACCTGTACATTGAGGGGAGCTGTGATATCACCTATAGACCTCTATAAGAGAGTGTAATGGACATGCTCTGTGACCTGTACATGGAGGGGAGCTGTGATATAACCTATAGACTTCTATAAGAGAGTGTAATGGACATGCTCTGTGACCTGTACATGGAGGGGAGCTGTGATATCACCTATAGACTTCTATAGGAGAGTGTAATGGACATGCTCTGTGACCTGTACATGGCGGGGAGCTGTGATATCACCTATAGACTTCTATAGGAGAGTGTAATGGACGTGCTCTGTGACCTGTAGATGGAGGCTAGCTGTGATATCACCTATAGACCTCTATTACAGAGTAACGGACATGCTCTGTGACCTGTACATGGGGGGAGCTGTGATATCACCTTTAGGCTTCTATACAAGAGAGTGTAATGGACATGCTCTGTGACCTGTACATTGAGGGGAGCTGTGATATCACCCATAGACTTCTATAAGAGAGTGTAATGGACAGGCTCTGTGACCTGTACATTGAGGGGAGCTGTGATATCACCTATAGACTTCTATAGGAGAGTGTAATGGACATGCTCTGTGACCTGTACATAGCGGGGAGCTGTAATATCACCTATAGACTTCTATAGGAGAGTGTAATGGACATGCTCTATGACCTGTACATGGAAGGGAGCTGTGATATCACCTATAGACTTATATAGGAGAGTGTAATGGACATGCTCTGTGACCTGTACATGGAGGGGAGCTGTGATATCACCTATAGACTTCTATAGGAGAGTGTAATGGACATGCTCTGTGACCTGTACATGGAGGCGAGCTGTGATATCACCTATAGACTTCTATAGGAGAGTGTAATGAACATGCTCTATGACCTGTACATAGAGGGGAGCTGTGATATCACCTATAGACTTCTATAGGAGAGTGTAATGGACATGCTCTGTGACCTGTATATGGAGGGGAGCTGTGATATCCCCTACAGACTTCTATAAGAGAGTGTAATGGACATGCTCTGTGACCTGTACATGGGGGGAGCTGTGATATCACCTATAGACTTCTATGGGAGAGTGTAATGGACATGCTCTGTGACCTGTATATGGAGGGGAGCTGTAATATCACCTATAGACTTCTATAGGAGAGTGTAATGGACATGCTCTATGACCTGTACATAGAGGGGAGCTGTGATATCACCTATAGACTTCTATAGGAGAGTGTAATGGACATGCTCTGTGACCTGTACATGGAGGGGAGCTGTGATATCACCTATAGACCTCTATAAGAGAGTAACGGACATGCTTTGTGACCTGTACATGGCGGGGAGCTGTGATATCACCTATAGACCTCTATAAGAGAGTGTAATGGACATGCTCTGTGACCTGTACATGGAGGCTAGCTGTGATATCACCTATAGACCTCTATAAGAGAGTGTAATGGACATGCTCTGTGACCTGTACATGGAGGCTAGCTGTGATATCACCTATAGACTTATATAAGAGAGTAACGGACATGCTCTGTGGCCTGTACATGGAGGGGAGCTGTGATATCACCTATAGACGTCTATAGGAGAGTTTAATGGACATGCTCTGTGACCTGTACATGGAGGGGAGCTGTGATATCACCTATAGACTTCTATGGGAGAGTGTAATGGACATGCTCTGTGACCTGTACATGGAGGCGAGCTGTGATATCACCTATAGACTTCTATAGGAGAGTGTAATGGACATGCTCTATGACCTGTACATGGAGGGAAGCTGTGATATTACCTATAGACTTCTATAGGAGAGTGTAATGGACATGCTCTGTGACCTGTACATGGAGGGGAGCTGTGATATCACCTATAGACTTCTATAGGAGAGTGTAATGGACATGCTCTGTGACCTGTACGGAGGGGAGCTGTGATATCACCTATAGACTTCTATAGGAGAGTGTAATGGACATGCTCTGTGACCTGTACATGGAGGCGAGCTGTGATATCACCTATAGACTTCTATAGGAGAGTGTAATGGATATGGTCTGTGACCTGTACATGGAGGGGAGCTGTGATATCACCTACAGACTTCTTTAAGAGAGTGCAATGGGCATGCTCTGTGACCTGTACATGGGGGGAGCTGTGATATCACCTATAGACTTCTATGGGAGAGTGTAATGGACATGCTCTATGACCTGTACATGGAGGGGAGCTGTGATATCACCTATAGACTTCTATAGGAGAGTGTAATGGACATGCTCTGTGACCTGTACATGGAGGGGAGCTGTGATATCACCTATAGACTTCTATAGGAGAGTGTAATGGACATGCTCTGTGACCTGTACGGAGGGGAGCTGTGATATCACCTATAGACTTCTATAGGAGAGTGTAATGGACATGCTCTGTGACCTGTACATGGAGGCGAGCTGTGATATCACCTATAGACTTCTATAGGAGAGTGTAATGGATATGGTCTGTGACCTGTACATGGAGGGGAGCTGTGATATCACCTACAGACTTCTTTAAGAGAGTGCAATGGGCATGCTCTGTGACCTGTACATGGGGGGAGCTGTGATATCACCTATAGACTTCTATGGGAGAGTGTAATGGACATGCTCTATGACCTGTACATGGAGGGGAGCTGTGATATCACCTATAGACTTCTATAGGAGAGTGTAATGGACATGCTCTGTGACCTGTACATGGAGGCGAGGTGTGATATCACCTATAGACTTCTATAGGAGAGTGTAATAGACATGCTCTATGATCTGTACATGGAGGCGAGCTGTGATATCACCTATAGACTTCTATAGGAGAGTGTAATGGACATGCTCTGTGACCTGTACATGGAGGGGAGCTGTGATATCACCTACAGACTTCTATGGGAGAGTGTAATGGACATGCTCTGTGACCTGTACATGGAGGGGTGCTGTGATATCACCTATAGACTACTATGGGAGAGTGTAATGGACATGCTCTATGACCTGTACATGGAGGGGAGCTGTGATATCACCTATAGACTTCTATAGGAGAGTGTAATGGACATGCTCTGTGGCCTGTACATGGAGGCGAGCTGTGATATCACCTATAGACTTCTATAGGAGAGTGTAATGGACATGCTCTGTGACCTGTACATGGCGGGGAGCTGTGATATCACCTATAGACTTCTATAGGAGAGTGTAATAGACATGCTCTGTGACCTGTACATGGCGGGGAGCTGTGATATCACCTATAGACTTCTATAGGAGAGTGTAATGGACATGCTCTGTGACCTGTACATGGAGGGGAGCTGTGATATCACCTATAGACTTCTATGGGAGAGTGTAATGGACATGCTCTGTGACCTGTACATGGAGGGGAGCTGTGATATCACCTATAGACTTCTATGGGAGAGTGTAATGGACATGCTCTGTGACCTGTACATGGAGGCGAGCTGTGATATCACCTACAGACTTCTATAGGAGAGTGTAATGGACATGCTCTGTGACCTGTACGGAGGGGAGCTGTGATATCACCTACAGACTACTATAAGAGAGTATAATGGACATGCTCTGTGACCTGTACATGGAGGGGAGCTGTGATATCACCTATAGACTTCTATAGGAGAGTGTAATGGACATGCTCTGTGACCTGTACGGAGGGGAGCTGTGATATCACCTATAGACTTCTATAGGAGAGTGTAATGGACATGCTCTGTGACCTGTACGGAGGGGAGCTGTGATATCACCTATAGACTTCTATGGGAGAGTGTAATGGACATGCTCTGTGACCTGTACATGGAGGCGAGGTGTGATATCACCTATAGACTTCTATGGGAGAGTGTTATGGACATGCTCTGTGACCTGTACATGGCGGGGAGCTGTGATATCACCTACAGACTTCTATAGGAGAGTGTAATGGACATGCTCTGTGACCTGTACATGGCGGGGAGCTGTGATATCACCTATAGACTTCTATAGGAGAGTGTAATGGACATGCTCTGTGACCTGTACATGGAGGGGAGCTGTGATATCACCTATAGACTTCTATGGGAGAGTGTAATGGACATGCTCTGTGACCTGTACATGGAGGGGAGCTGTGATATCACCTATAGACTTCTATGGGAGAGTGTAATGGACATGCTCTGTGACCTGTACATGGCGGGGAGCTGTGATATCACCTATAGACTTCTATGGGAGAGTGTTATGGACATGCTCTGTGACCTGTACGGAGGGGAGCTGTGATATCACCTACAGACTACTATAAGAGAGTGTAATGGACATGCTCTGTGACCTGTACATGGAGGCGAGCTGTGATATCACCTACAGACTTCTATAGGAGAGTGTAATGGACATGCTCTGTGACCTGTACGGAGGGGAGCTGTGATATCACCTATAGACTTCTATGGGAGAGTGTAATGGACATGCTCTGTGACCTGTACATGGAGGGGAGCTGTGATATCACCTATAGACTTCTATAAGAGCGTGTAGTTATGCATTATAGTTTGACAGCTACATTGTGCAGAGAGGCTCCTACGTGCTCCCTGTTGGGTCTCATTCCCCTCCCCCGGACAGCCATACGTTCAGAGTGGACAGACAGTGACACTAATCCTAGATTAGTTCTGTGCACTAATCTCATAACCTTCTGTGGGGGAATTATCTCTCTAGATTAACTCCTAAACTCCAGGTTCAGAGGCCACTAAAAAATTGTATGTCCTACATGAAGTGCCTGCAGGCTGGGGTATTCCAGGGCCCGAGTGGTCTGCATCTCCTTCCATGCAGAGTATTGGGCGCAGGATCTTAGTGACTCCCCGCACAGCGCATTATACACGGACAATGCACTAACATGCACCAGGAAGAAGGTGAACTCCAGGGACCTGAGCGGGGAAGCGACACATGCAGGATATCGGGGGCAGGATCTTAGTGACTCCCCGCACAGCGCATTATACACGGACAATGCACTAACATGCACCAGGAAGAAGGTGAACTCCAGGGACCTGAGCGGGGAAGCGACACATGCAGGATATCGGGCGCAGGATCTTAGTGACTCCCTGCACAGCACATTATACACGGACAATGCACTTACATGCACCAGGAAGAAGAAGGTTAACTCCGGGGACCTGAGCGGGGAAGCGACACATGCAGGATATCGGGGCAGGATCTTAGTGACTCCCCGCACAGCGCATTATACACGGACAATGCACTTACATGCACCAGGAAGAAGAAGGTGAACTCCGGGGACCTGAGCGGGGAAGCGACACATGCAGAATATCGGGTGCAGGATCTTAGTGACTCCCCGCACAGCGCATTATACACGGACAATGCACTTACATGCACCAGGAAGAAGAAGGTGAACTCCGGGGACCTGAGCGGGGAAGCGACACATGCAGGATATCGGGGGCACGATCTTAGTTACTCCCCGCACAGCGCATTATACACAGACAATGCACTTACATGCACCAGGAAGAAGAAGGTGAACTCCGGGGACCTGAGCGGGGAAGCGACACACACAGGATATCTGGTACAGGATCTTAGTGACTCCCTGCACAGCACATTATACACGGACAATGCACTTACATGCACCAGGAAGAAGAAGGTGAACTCCGGGGACCTGAGCGGGGAAGCGACACATGCAGGATATCGGGTGCAGGATCTTAGTGACTCCCCGCACAGCGCATTATACACGGACAATGCACTTACATGCACCAGGAAGAAGAAGGTGAACTCCGGGGACCTGAGCGGGGAAGCGACACATGCAGGATATCGGGCGCAGGATCTTAGTGACTCCCCGCACAGCGCATTATACACGGACAATGCACTTACATGCACCAGGAAGAAGAAGGTGAACCCCGGGGACCTGAGCGGGGAAGTGACACACGCAGGATATCTGGTACAGGATCTTAGTGACTCCCCGCACAGTGCATTATACACGGACAATGCACTTACATGCACCAGGAAGAAGAAGGTGAACTCCTGGGACCTGAGTGGGGAAGCGACACATGCAGGATATTGGGCACTGTATCTTAGTGACTCCCCGCACAGAGCATTATACATGGACAATGCACTTACATGCACCAGGAAGAAGAAGGTGAACTCCGGGGACCTGAGCGGGGAAGCGACACATGCAGGATATCGGGCACTGTATCTTAGTGACTCCCTGCACAGCACATTATACACGGACAATGCACTTACCTGCACCGGGAAGAAGAAGGTAAACTCTGGGGACCTGAGCGGGGAAGCGATACATGCAGGATATCGGGCACTGTATCTTAATGATTCCCCGCACAGCGCATTATACACGGACAATGCACTTACATGCACCGGGAAGAAGAAGGTAAACTCTGGGGACCTGAGCGGGGAAGCGACACATGCAGGATATTGGGCGCAGTTATGTTGAGCCGCTTGCTCGGAGGAGTTTATGGCAGTTCACCCAAGGGCTTGGGTCCGTTGCTGGTGCATACTGAATATCTTTTGAGATTTCAATTTGTACAGGTTTTTCGGAAAGCACTGGAGAAAGTGGGTTTGGTGGCCAGCGGGTATTCGTCCCATTCTTTTCGGATTGGCATGGCGACAGAGGTGGTTCTCCGGGAGCTGAGGGATGAGTTGATTAAGAGGATCGGGCACTGGGAATTGGAGCGTTTTCCTTTATATATTCACCCGCATTTGCTGCACAGAGTAGATTCTGCTTGGGCTGATGGTCAGGTGGTATAACAAGTGAACAATACGAACCGAGTATTATGGGTGAAGGCTGTGATTGGACACGTTAACTTGTTTTTAGCTGTTTCTTTTGGTTTAGGTGCCCCTCCGTGTCTGATTTGGATTATCGGCCATTCCTGTGTGTACTGGGGAGCGCAACGTGCAGATGTCCGACCAACCGGCTGCCAGCTCGGTATTTCCATGTTTAAGGTGCAAGTGCGCTGGTTGGGGGTTCGGGGGATGTTGTTTCCCGCACTTCACTACTACGCAGGAATGGATAGACCTCCATGTGGTGGTTATTCATGCTAGAGGATACAACATGGGAGTAACGGCTTCATGGTCGTTGATGCGGGATATCAAATTGGATATCTTGCGGCTGTTGGTTTCTTTTCCAGGTTTGTTGGTGTCTCTTATTTAGGCAAGGGTTAAGGTCAATAAGATGATAGGCCGGTTTATAGCCAGGAATGTGGGCATCGTGGTAAGGCACCCAGAGTTGGAAGAAGGGCAAGGGGTGGATTTACGGGAGGATGGAATCCATCTGACTGATGTGGACTGGACTTATGGTTGTTGGGCATCCAGGAAGGAGTGGAGAAGGCATAAAGGATGTGGCGGGTGTGAGGTCATCCCAAATGGTGTCATGGTGGATTTAGGAGGGGTTCTCGGGGGCAAAAAGGAGTTGTTGAGATGGGGGAGCTGGCACCATGGCACCATGGGGGGCGGGGGGTCCAGTCCCATGGGGGGTGTCCAGTCTCTCAGAAGGTGGGGAAGTCTCTGTCTTGGGTCCCTGGTCAGGCGCATATACAGCTGGGGCAAGCGAGACTTGAGAGTGAGATTATTTGGAAGTTCATTGATGGTAATTTTAATGCCCTCTAGAACCCCTTCTAGGTTATGTAAATTTGGTTAATGTAAAATTGTAATGTTAAACAATGTTATTTGATTTAATGATGCTGTTTTTTTATAATAAATGCGGCCGCTGTTGTATGCCTCTTTATGGGTTAGGGGATTTGGGGGGGGGGGGTGTATCTCAGAGGTAATTTTAAGTCACAAAGTCAAGATTGTATTTACATATTCCACCACCATACAATGCATCTGCAACTACTGTAACTCCTCTATGTCACCTACAAGGTCCCCCTGTAAGACCAGGTAAATCAGATGCAGGGGATGTAGACACAAGAAAGTGGGATGGATGACATGGGCAAAGAAGGAGCATTCACAGGTGGCAGAAGCAATGTGAGGAGCTGAGATCCATTGTGTGTAATCAGGGAGGAGGCTCCAACAAATCATCCCTGAGAATTACAGAATATGAGTGGGTTCAGTGGTTACAGTTCTGTCTCTGGTACCACATGAGGTAGTGACCCATATGAGGATGACGGTGCAGGAGGATATAGAATATGAGTGGGTTCAGTGGTTACAGTTCTGTCTCTGGTACCACAGGAGGTAGTGACCCATATGATGATGACACTGCAGGAGGACATAGAATATGATAAGTGGGTTGAGTGGTTACAGTTCTGTCTCTGGTACCACATGAGGTAGCGACCCATATGAGGATAACGGTGCAGGAGGACATAGAATATGATAAGTGGGTTCAGTGGTTACAGTTCTGTCTCTGGTACCACAGGAGGTAGTGACCCATATGAGGATGACGGTGCAGGAGGACATAGAATATGAGTGGGTTCAGTGGTTACAGTTCTGTCTCTGGTACCACAGGAGGTAGCGACCCATATGAGGATAACGGTGCAGGAGGACATAGAATATGATAAGTGGGTTCAGTGGTTACAGTTCTGTCTCTGGTACCAAAGGAGGAAGTGACCCATATGAGGATGACGGTGCAGGAGGACATAGAATATGATAAGTGGGTTCAGTGGTTACAGTTCTGTCTCTGGTACCAGAGGAGGTAGCGACCCATATGAGGATGACAGTGCAGGAGGACATAGAATATGATAAGTGGGATCAGTGGTTACAGTTCTGTCTCTGGTACCACATGAGGTAGTGACCCATATGAGGATGACATTGCAGAAGGACATAGAATATGATAAGTGGGTTCAGTGGTTACAGTTCTGTCTCTGGTACCACAGGAGGTAGTGACCCATATGAGGATGACGGTGCAGGAGGACATAGAATATGATAAGTGGGTTCAGTGGTTACAGTTCTGTCTCTGGTACCACACGAGGTACTGACCCATATGAGGATGATGGTGCAGGAGGACATAGAATATGATAAGTGGGTTCAGTGGTTACAGTTCTGTCTCTGGTACCACAGGAGGTAGTGACCCATATGAGGATGACACTGCAGGAGGACATAGAATATGATAAGTGGGTTCAATGGTTACAGTTCTGTCTCTGGTACCACAGGAGGTAGTGACCCATATGAGGATGACGGTGCAGGAGGACATAGAATATGATAAGTGGGTTCAGCGGTTACAGTTCTGTCTCTGGTACCACATGAGGTAGTGACCCATATGCTGATGACGGTGCAGGAGGACATAGAATATGATAAGTGAGTTCAGTGGTTACAGTTCTGTCTCTGGTACCACAGGAGGTAGTGACCCATATGAGGATGACACTGCAGGAGGACATAGAATATGATAAGTGGGTTCAATGGTTACAGTTCTGTCTATGGTACCACAGGAGGTAGCGACCCATATGAGGATGACACTGCAGGAGGACATAGAATATGATAAGTGGGTTCAGTGGTTACAGTTCTGTCTCTGGTACCACAGGAGGTAGTGACCCATATGAGGATGACAGTGCAGGAGGACATAGAATATGATAAGTGGGTTCAATGGTTACAGTTCTGTCTCTGGTACCACAGGAGGTAGTGACCCATATGAGGATGACGGTGCAGGAGGACATAGAATATGATAAGTGGGTTCAGCGGTTACAGTTCTGTCTCTGGTACCACATGAGGTAGTGACCCATATGCTGATGACGGTGCAGGAGGACATAGAATATGATAAGTGAGTTCAGTGGTTACAGTTCTGTCTCTGGTACCACAGGAGGTAGTGACCCATATGAGGATGACACTGCAGGAGGACATAGAATATGATAAGTGGGTTCAATGGTTACAGTTCTGTCTATGGTACCACAGGAGGTAGCGACCCATATGAGGATGACACTGCAGGAGGACATAGAATATGATAAGTGGGTTCAGTGGTTACAGTTCTGTCTCTGGTACCACAGGAGGTAGTGACCCATATGAGGATGACAGTGCAGGAGGACATAGAATATGATAAGTGGGTTCAATGGTTACAGTTCTGTCTCTGGTACCACATGAGGTAGTGACCCATATGAGGATGATGGTGCAGGAGGACATAGAATATCATAAGTGGGTTCAATGGTTACAGTTCTGTCTCTGGTACCACATGAGGTAGTGACCCATAAGAGGATGACACTGCAGGAGGAAATAGAATATGATAAGTGGGATCAGTGGTTACAGTTTTGTCTCTGGTACCACAGGAGGTAGTGACCCATATGAGGATGACAGTGCAGGAGGACATAGAATATGATAAGTGGGTTCAGTGGTTACAGTTCTGTCTCTGGTACCACAGGAGGTAGTGACCCATATGATGATGACAGTGCAGGAGGACATAGAATATGATAAGTGGGATCAGTGGTTACAGTTCTGTCTCTGGTACCACAGGAGGTAGTGACCCATATGAGGATGACACTGCAGGAGGACATAGAATATGATAAGTGGGTTCAGTGGTTACAGTTCTGTCTCTGGTACCACAGGAGGTAGTGACCCATATGAGGATGACACTGCAGGAGGACATAGAATATGATAAGTGGGTTCAGTGGTTACAGTTCTGTCTCTGGTACCACATGAGGTAGTGACCCATATGCTGATGACGGTGCAGGAGGACATAGATTATGATAAGTGGGTTCAGTGGTTACAGTTCTGTCTCTGGTACCACAGGAGGTAGTGACCCATATGAGGATGACGGTGCAGGAGGACATAGCATATGATAAGTGGGTTCAGTGGTTATAGTTCTGTCTCTGGTACCACATGAGGTAGTGACCCATATGAGGATGACGGTGCAGGAGGACATAGAATATGATAAGTGGGTTCAGTGGTTACAGTTCTGTCTCTGGTACCACATGAGGTAGTGACCCATATGAGGATGACACTGCAGGAGGACATAGAATATGATAAGTGGGTTCAGTGGTTACAGTTCTGTCTCTGGTACCACAGGAGGTAGTGACCCATATGAGGATTACGGTGCAGGAGGACATAGAATATGATAAGTGGGTTCAGTGGTTACAGTTCTGTCTCTGGTACCACAGGAGGTAGTGACCCATATGAGGATGACGGTGCAGGAGGACATAGAATATGATAAGTGGGTTCAGTGGTTACAGTTCTGTCTCTGGTACCACAGGAGGTAGTGACCCATATGAGGATGACGGTGCAGGAGGACATAGAATATGATAAGTGGGTTCAGTGGTTACAGTTCTGTCTCTGGTACCACAGGAGGTAGCGACCCATATGAGGATGACAATGCAGGAGGACATAGAATATGAAAAGTGGGTTCAGTGGTTACAGTTCTGTCTCTGGTACCACAGGAGGTAGCGACCCATATGAGGATGACAGTGCAGGAGGACATAGAATATGATAAGTGGGATCAGTGGTTACAGTTCTGTCTCTGGTACCACATGAGGTAGTGACCCATATGAGGATGACACTGCAGGAGGACATAGAATATGATAAGTGGGTTCAGTGGTTACAGTTCTGTCTCTGGTACCACAGGAGGTAGTGACCCATATGAGGATGATGGTGCAGGAGGACATAGAATATGATAAGTGGGTTCAGTGGTTACAGTTCTGTCTCTGGTACCACAGGAGGTAGTGACCCATATGAGGATGATGGTGCAGGAGGACATAGAATATGATAAGTGGGGTCAGTGGTTACAGTTCTGTCTCTGGTACCACATGAGGTAGTGACCAATATGAGGAGGACTCTGCAAGGGGACATAGAATATGATAAGTGGGTTTAGTGGTTACAGTTCTGTCTCTGGTACCACAGGAGGTAGTGACCCATATGAGGATGACAGTGCAGGAGGACATAGAATATGATAAGTGGGTTCAGTGGTTACAGTTCTGTCTCTGGTACCACACGAGGTAGTGACCCATATGAAGATGACGGTGCAGGGGGACACAGCGTATGATAAGTGGGTTCAGTGGTTACAGTTCTGTCTCTGGTACCACAGGAGGTAGTGACCCATATGATGATGACACTGCAGGAGGACATAGAATATGATAAGTGGGTTCAGTGGTTACAGTTCTGTCTCTGGTACCACAGGAGGTAGTGACCCATATGAGGATGACACTGCAGGAGGACATAGAATATGATAAGTGGGTTCAATGGTTACAGTTCTGTCTCTGGTACCACAGGAGGTAGTGACCCATATGAGGATGATGGTGCAGGAGGACATAGAATATGATAAGTGGGATCAGTGGTTACAGTTCTGTCCATGGTACCACAGGAGGTAGTGACCCATATGAGGATGACACTGCAGGAGGACATAGAATATGATAAGTGGGTTCAGTGGTTACAGTTCTGTCTCTGGTACCACATGAGGTAGTGACCCATATGATGATGACAGTGCAGGAGGACATAGAATATGATAAGTGGGTTCAGTGGTTACAGTTCCGTCTCTGGTACCACAGGAGGTAGTGACCCATATGAGGATGACAGTGCAGGAGGACATAGAATATGATAAGTGGGTTCAGTGGTTACAGTTCTGTCTCTGGTACCACAGGAGGTAGCGACCCATATGAGGATGACACTGCAGGAGGACATAGAATATGATAAGTGGGTTCAGTGGTTACAGTTCTGTCTCTGGTACCACAGGAGGTAGTGACCCATATGAGGATGACAGTGCAGGACGACATAGAATATGATAAGTGGGTTCAGTGGTTACAGTTCTGTCTCTGGTACCACAGGAGGTAGTGACCCATATGAGGATGACGGTGCAGGAGGACATAGAATATGATAAGTGGGTTCAGTGGTTACAGTTCTGTCTCTGGTACCACAGGAGCTAGCGACCCATATGATGATGACAGTGCAGGAGGAGATAGAATATGATACGTGGGTTCAGTGGTTACAGTTCTGTCTCTGGTACCACAGGAGGTAGTGACCCATATGAAGATGACGGTGCAGGGGGACACAGCGTATGATAAGTGGGTTCAGTGGTTACAGTTCTGTCTCTGGTACCACAGGAGCTAGCGACCCATATGATGATGACAGTGCAGGAGGAGATAGAATATGATACGTGGGTTCAGTGGTTACAGTTCTGTCTCTGGTACCACAGGAGGTAGTGACCCATATGAGGATGACACTGCAGGAGATTATAGAATATGATAAGTGGGTTCAGTGGTTACAGTTCTGTCTCTGGTACCACAGGAGCTAGCGACCCATATGATGATGACAGTGCAGGAGGAAATAGAATATGATACGTGGGTTCAGTGGTTACAGTTCTGTCTCTGGTACCACAGGAGGTAGTGACACATATGAGGATGACACTGCAGGAGGTTATATTATATGATAAGTGGGTTCAGTGGTTTCAGTTCTGTCTCTGGTACCACAGGAGGTAGTGACCCATATGATGATGACACTGCAGGAGGACATAGAATATGATAAGTGGGTTTAGTGGTTACAGTTCTGTCTCTGGTACCACATGAGGTAGCGACCCATATGAGGATGACACTGCAGGAGGACATAGAATATGATAAGTGGGTTCAGTGGTTACAGTTCTGTCTCTGGTACCACAGGAGGTAGTGACCCATATGAGGATGACGGTGCAGGAGGACATAGAATATGATAAGTGGGTTCAGTGGTTACAGTTCTGTCTCTGGTACCACATGAGGTAGTGACCCATATGAGGATGACGGTGCAGGAGGACATAGAATATCATAAGTGGGTTCAGTGGTTACAGTTCTGTCTCTGTTACCACAGGAGGTAGTGACCCATATGAGGATGACGGTGCAGGAGGACATAGAATATCATAAGTGGGTTCAGCGGTTACAGTTCTGTCTCTGGTACCACAGGAGGTAGTGACCCATATGAGGATGACAGTGCAGGGGGACATAGAATATGATAAGTGGGTTCAGTGGTTACAGTTCTGTCTCTGGTACCACACGAGGTAGTGACCCATATGAAGATGACGGTGCAGGGGGACATAGAATATGATAAGTGGGTTCAGTGGTTACAGTTCTGTCTCTGGTACCACATGAGGTAGTGACCCATATGCTGATGACGGTGCAGGAGGACATAGAATATGATAAGTGGGTTCAGTGGTTACAGTTCTGTCTCTGGTACCACAGGAGGTAGTGACCCATATGAGGATGACAGTGCAGGGGGACATAGAATATGATAAGTGGGTTCAGTGGTTACAGTTCTGTCTCTGGTACCACAGAAGGTAGTGACCCATATGAAGATGACACTGCAGGAGGACATAGAATATGATAAGTGGGTTCAGTGGTTACAGTTCTGTCTCTGGTACCACATGAGGTAGTGACCCATATGCTGATGACGGTGCAGGAGGACATAGAATATGATAAGTGGGTTCAGTGGTTACAGTTCTGTCTCTGGTACCACAGGAGGTAGTGACCCATATGAGGATGACAGTGCAGGGGGACATAGAATATGATAAGTGGGTTCAGTGGTTACAGTTCTGTCTCTGGTACCACACGAGGTAGTGACCCATATGAAGATGACGGTGCAGGGGGACATAGAATATGATAAGTGGGTTCAGTGGTTACAGTTCTGTCTCTGGTACCACAGAAGGTAGTGACCCATATGAAGATGACACTGCAGGAGGACATAGAATATGATAAGTGGGTTCAGTGGTTACAGTTCTGTCTCTGGTACCACATGAGGTAGTGACCCATATGCTGATGACGGTGCAGGAGGACATAGAATATGATAAGTGGGTTCAGTGGTTACAGTTCTGTCCCTGCTACCACAGGAGGTAGTGACCCATATGCTGATGACGGTGCAGGAGGACATAGAATATGATAAGTGGGTTCAGTGGTTACAGTTCTGTCTCTGGTACCACAGAAGGTAGTGACCCATATGAAGATGACACTGCAGGAGGACATAGAATATGATAAGTGGGTTCAGTGGTTACAGTTCTGTCTCTGGTACCACATGAGGTAGTGACCCATATGCTGATGACGGTGCAGGAGGACATAGAATATGATAAGTGGGTTCAGTGGTTACAGTTCTGTCTCTGGTACCACAGGAGGTAGTGACCCATATGAGGATGACAGTGCAGGGGGACATAGAATATGATAAGTGGGTTCAGTGGTTACAGTTCTGTCTCTGGTACCACACGAGGTAGTGACCCATATGAAGATGACGGTGCAGGGGGACATAGAATATGATAAGTGGGTTCAGTGGTTACAGTTCTGTCTCTGGTACCACAGAAGGTAGTGACCCATATGAAGATGACACTGCAGGAGGACATAGAATATGATAAGTGGGTTCAGTGGTTACAGTTCTGTCTCTGGTACCACATGAGGTAGTGACCCATATGCTGATGACGGTGCAGGAGGACATAGAATATGATAAGTGGGTTCAGTGGTTACAGTTCTGTCTCTGCTACCACAGGAGGTAGTGACCCATATGCTGATGACGGTGCAGGAGGACATAGAATATGATAAGTGGGTTCAGTGGTTACAGTTCTGTCTCTGGTACCACAGGAGGTAGTGACCCATATGAGGATGACGGTGCAGGAGGACATAGAATATGATAAGTGGGTTCAGTGGTTACCGTTCTGTCTCTGGTACAACATGAGGTAGTGACCCATATGAGGATGATGGTGCAGGAGGACATAGAATATGATAAGTGGGTTCAGTGGTTACAGTTCTGTCTCTGGTACCACAGGAGGTAGTGACCCATATGAGGATGACACTGCAGGAGGACATAGAATATGATAAGTGGGTTCAGTGGTTACAGTTCTGTCTCTGGTACCACAGGAGGTAGTGACCCATATGAGGATGACACTGCAGGAGGACATAGAATATGATAAGTGGGTTCAGTGGTTACCGTTCTGTCTCTGGTACAACATGAGGTAGTGACCCATATGAGGATGATGGTGCAGGAGGACATAGAATATGATAAGTGGGTTCAGTGGTTACAGTTCTGTCTCTGGTACCACAGGAGGTAGTGACCCATATGAGGATGACACTGCAGGAGGACATAGAATATGATAAGTGGGTTCAGTGGTTACAGTTCTGTCTCTGGTACCACAGGAGGTAGTGACCCATATGAGGATGACAGTGCAGGAGGACATAGAATATGATAAGTGGGATCAGTGGTTACAGTTCTGTCTCTGGTACCACAGGAGGTAGCGACCCATATGAGGATGACACTGCAGGAGGACATAGAATATGATAAGTGGGATCAGTGGTTACAGTTCTGTCTCCGGTACCACATGAGGTAGTGACCCATATGTGGATGACACTGCAGGAGGACATAGAATATGATAAGTGGGTTCAGTGGTTACAGTTCTGTCTCTGGTACCACAGGAGGTAGTGACCCATATGAGGATGACGGTGCAGGGGGACATAGAGTATGATAAGTGGGTTCAGTGGTTACAGTTCTGTCTCTGGTACCACAGGAGGTAGTGACCCATATGAGGATGACGGTGCAGGAGGACATGGAATATGATAAGTGGGTTCAGTGGTTACAGTTCTGTCTCTGGTACCACAGGAGGTAGTGACCCATATGAGGATGACACTGCAGGAGGACATAGAATATTATAAGTGGGTTCAGTGGTTACAGTTCTGTCTCTGGTACCACAGGAGGTAGTGACCCATATGAGGATGACACTGCAGGAGGACATAGAATATTATAAGTGGGTTCAGTGGTTACAGTTCTGTCTCTGGTACCACATGAGGTAGTGACCCATATGAGGATGACGGTGCAGGAGGACATAGAATATGATAAGTGAGTTCAGTGGTTACAGTTATGTCTCTGGTACCACAGGAGGTAGTGACCCATATGAGGATGACACTGCAGGAGGACATAGAATATGATAAGTGGGTTCAGTGGTTACAGTTCTGTCTCTGGTACCACATGAGGTAGTTACCCATATGAGGATGACGGTGCAGGAGGACATAGAATATGATAAGTGAGTTCAGTGGTTACAGTTCTGTCTCTGGTACCACAGGAGGTAGTGACCCATATGAGGATGACACTGCAGGAGGACATAGAATATGATAAGTGGGTTCAGTGGTTACAGTTCTGTCTCTGGTACCACATGAGGTAGTGACCCATATGAGGATGACAGTGCAGGAGGACATAGAATATGATAAGTGAGTTCAGTGGTTACAGTTATGTCTCTGGTACCACAGGAGGTAGTGACCCATATGAGGATGACAGTGCAGGAGGACATAGAATATGATAAGTGAGTTCAGTGGTTACAGTTCTGTCTCTGGTACCACATGAGGTAGTGACCCATATGAGGATGACGGTGCAGGGGGACATAGAGTATGATAAGTGGGTTCAGTGGTTACAGTTCTGTCTCTGGTACCACAGGAGGTAGTGACCCATATGAGGATGACACTGCAGGAGGACATAGAATATTATAAGTGGGTTCAGTGGTTACAGTTCTGTCTCTGGTACCACATGAGGTAGTGACCCATATGAGGATGACGGTGCAGGAGGACATAGAATATGATAAGTGAGTTCAGTGGTTACAGTTATGTCTCTGGTACCACAGGAGGTAGTGACCCATATGAGGATGACACTGCAGGAGGACATAGAATATTATAAGTGGGTTCAGTGGTTACAGTTCTGTCTCTGGTACCACATGAGGTAGTGACCCATATGAGGATGACGGTGCAGGAGGACATAGAATATGATAAGTGAGTTCAGTGGTTACAGTTATGTCTCTGGTACCACAGGAGGTAGTGACCCATATGAGGATGACACTGCAGGAGGACATAGAATATGATAAGTGGGTTCAGTGGTTACAGTTCTGTCTCTGGTACCACATGAGGTAGTTACCCATATGAGGATGACGGTGCAGGAGGACATAGAATATGATAAGTGAGTTCAGTGGTTACAGTTCTGTCTCTGGTACCACAGGAGGTAGTGACCCATATGAGGATGACACTGCAGGAGGACATAGAATATGATAAGTGGGTTCAGTGTTTACAGTTCTGTCTCTGGTACCACATGAGGTAGTGACCCATATGAGGATGACAGTGCAGGAGGACATAGAATATGATAAGTGAGTTCAGTGGTTACAGTTATGTCTCTGGTACCACAGGAGGTAGTGACCCATATGAGGATGACACTGCAGGAGGACATAGAATATTATAAGTGGGTTCAGTGGTTACAGTTCTGTCTCTGGTACCACATGAGGTAGTGACCCATATGAGGATGACGGTGCAGGAGGACATAGAATATGATAAGTGAGTTCAGTGGTTACAGTTATGTCTCTGGTACCACAGGAGGTAGTGACCCATATGAGGATGACTCTGCAGGAGGACATAGAATATTATAAGTGGGTTCAGTGGTTACAGTTCTGTCTCTGGTACCACATGAGGTAGTGACCCATATGAGGTGACGGTGCAGGAGGACATAGAATATGATAAGTGAGTTCAGTGGTTACAGTTATGTCTCTGGTACCACAGGAGGTAGTGACCCATATGAGGATGACACTGCAGGAGGACATAGAATATGATAAGTGAGTTCAGTGGTTACAGTTCTGTCTCTGGTACCACAGGAGGTAGTGACCCATATGAGGATGACACTGCAGGAGGACATAGAATATGATAAGTGGGTTCAGCGGTTACAGTTCTGTCTCTGGTACCACAGGAGGTAGTGACCCATATGAGGATGACACTGCAGGAGGACATAGAATATGATAAGTGGGTTCAGTGGTTACAGTTCTGTCTCTGGTACCACATGAGGTAGTGACCCATATGAGGATGACAGTGCAGGAGGACATAGAATATGATAAGTGGGTTCAGCGGTTACAGTTCTGTCTCTGGTACCACAGGAGATAGTGACCCATATGAGGATGACACTGCAGGAGGACATAGAATATGATAAGTGGGTTCAGTGGTTACAGTTCTGTCTCTGGTACCACAGGAGGTAGTGACCCATATGAGGATGACGGTGCAGGAGGACATAGAATATGATAAGTGGGTTCAGTGGTTACAGTTCTGTCTCTGGTACCACATGAGGTAGTGACCCATATGATGATGACCGTGCAGGAGGACATAGAATGTGATAAGTGGGTTGAGTGGTTACAGTTCTGTCTCTGGTACCACAGGAGGTAGTGACCCATATGAGGATGACGGTGCAGGAGGACATAGAATATGATAAGTGGGTTCAGTGGTTACAGTTCTGTCTCTGGTACCACATGAGGTAGTGACCCATATGAGGATGACACTGCAGGAGGGCATAGAATATTATAAGTGGGTTCAGTGGTTACAGTTCTGTCTCTGGTACCACATGAGGTAGTGACCCATATGAGGATGACGGTGCAGGAGGACATAGAATATGATAAGTGAGTTCAGTGGTTACAGTTCTGTCTCTGGTACCACAGGAGGTAGTGACCCATATGAGGATGACACTGCAGGAGGACATAGAATATGATAAGTGGGTTCAGTGGTTACAGTTCTGTCTCTGGTACCACAGGAGGTAGTGACCCATATGATGATGACACTGCAGGAGGACATAGAATATGATAAGTGGGTTCAGTGGTTACAGTTCTGTCTCTGGTACCACATGAGGTAGTGACCCATATGAGGATGACAGTGCAGGAGGACATAGAATATGATAAGTGGGTTCAGCGGTTACAGTTCTGTCTCTGGTACCACAGGAGATAGTGACCCATATGAGGATGACACTGCAGGAGGACATAGAATATGATAAGTGGGTTCAGTGGTTACAGTTCTGTCTCTGGTACCACATGAGGTAGTGACCCATATGAGGATGACAGTGCAGGAGGACATAGAATATGATAAGTGGGTTCAGCGGTTACAGTTCTGTCTCTAGTACCACAGGAGATAGTGACCCATATGAGGATGACACTGCAGGAGGACATAGAATATGATAAGTGGGTTCAGTGGTTACAGTTCTGTCTCTGGTACCACAGGAGGTAGTGACCCATATGATGATGACAGTGCAGGAGGACATAGAATATGATAAGTGGGTTTAGTGGTTACAGTTCTGTCTCTGGTACCACAGGAGGTAGTGACCCATATGAGGATGACGGTGCTGGAGGACATAGAATATGATAAGTGGGTTCAGTGGTTACAGTTCTGTCTCTGGTACCACATGAGGTAGTGACCCATATGCTGATGACGTTGCAGGAGGACATAGAATGTGATAAGTGGGTTCAGTGGTTACAGTTCTGTCTCTGGTACCACATGAGGTAGTGACCCATATGAGGATGATGGTGCAGGAGGACATAGAATATGATAAGTGGGTTCAGTGGTTACAGTTCTGTCTCTGGTACCACAGGAGGTAGTGACCCATATGAGGATGACACTGCAGGAGGACATAGAATATGATAAGTGGGTTCAATGGTTACACTTCTGTCTCTGGTACCACATGAGGTAGTGACCCATATGAGGATGATGGTGCAGGAGGACATAGAATATGATAAGTGGGTTCAGTGGTTACAGTTCTGTCTCTGGTACCACAGGAGGTAGTGACCCATATGAGGATGACACTGCAGGAGGACATAGAATATGATAAGTGGGTTCAATGGTTACAGTTCTGTCTCTGGTACCACAGGAGGTAGTGACCCATATGAGGATGACACTGCAGGAGGACATAGAATATTATAAGTGGGTTCAGTGGTTACAGTTATGTCTCTGGTACCACAGGAGGTAGTGACCCATATGATGATGACACTGCAGGAGGACATAGAATATGATAAGTGGGTTCAGTGGTTACAGTTCTGTCTCTGGTACCACATGAGGTAGTGACCCATATGAGGATGACAGTGCAGGAGGACATAGAATATGATAAGTGGGTTCAGCGGTTACAGTTCTGTCTCTGGTACCACAGGAGATAGTGACCCATATGAGGATGACACTGCAGGAGGACATAGAATATGATAAGTGGGTTCAGTGGTTACAGTTCTGTCTCTGGTACCACAGGAGGTAGTGACCCATATGAGGATGACGGTGCAGGAGGACATAGAATATGATAAGTGGGTTCAGTGGTTACAGTTCTGTCTCTGGTACAACATGAGGTAGTGACCCATATGATGATGACCGTGCAGGAGGACATAGAATGTGATAAGTGGGTTGAGTGGTTACAGTTCTGTCTCTGGTACCACAGGAGGTAGTGACCCATATGAGGATGACGGTGCAGGAGGACATAGAATATGATAAGTGGGTTCAGTGGTTACAGTTCTGTCTCTGGTACCACATGAGGTAGTGACCCATATGAGGATGACGGTGTAGGAGGACATAGAATATGATAAGTGGGTTCAGTGGTTACAGTTCTGTCTCTGGTACCACATGAGGTAGTGACCCATATGAGGATGACACTGCAGGAGGGCATAGAATATTATAAGTGGGTTCAGTGGTTACAGTTCTGTCTCTGGTACCACAGGAGGTAGTGACCCATATGAGGATGACACTGCAGGAGGACATAGAATATGATAAGTGGGATCAGTGGTTATAGTTCTGTCTCTGGTACCACAGGAGGTAGTGACCCATATGATGATGACAGTGCAGGAGGACATAGAATATGATAAGTGGGTTCAGTGGTTACAGTTCTGTCTCTGGTACCACAGGAGGTAGCGACCCATATGAGGATGACACTGCAGGAGGACATAGAATATGATAAGTGGGTTCAGTGGTTACAGTTCTGTCTCTGGTACCACATGAGGTAGTGACCCATATGAGGATGATGGTGCAGGAGGACATAGAATATGATAAGTGGGTTCAGTGGTTACAGTTCTGTCTCTGGTACCACAGGAGGTAGTGACCCATATGATGATGACAGTGCAGGAGGACATAGAATATGATAAGTGGGTTCAGTGGTTACAGTTCTGTCTCTGGTACCACAGAAGGTAGTGATTCATATGAGGATGACACTGCAGGAGGACATAGAATATGATAAGTGGGATCAGTGGTTATAGTTCTGTCTCTGGTACCACAGGAGGTAGTGACCCATATGAGGATGACGGTGCAGGAGGACATGGAATATGATAAGTGGGTTCAGTGGTTACAGTTCTGTCTCTGTTCCAAATGAGGTAGTGACCCATATAAGGATGACGGTGCAGGAGGACATAGAATATGATAAGTGGGTTCAGTGGTTACAGTTCTGTCTCTGGTACCACAGGAGGTAGCGACATATATGAGGATGATGGTGCAGGAGGACATAGAATATGATAAGTGGGGTCAGTGGTTACAGTTCTGTCTCTGGTACCACAGGAGGTAGCGACCCATATGAGGAGGACTCTGCAGGAGGACTTAGAATATGATAAGTGGGTTCAGTGGTTACAGTTCTGTCTCTGGTACCACAGGAGGTAGTGACCCATATGAGGATGACACTGCAGGAGGACATAGAATATGATAAGTGGGTTCAGTGGTTACAGTTCTGTCTCTGGTACCACATGAGGTAGTGACCCATATGAGGATGACAGTGCAGGAGGACATAGAATATGATAAGTGGGTTCAGTGGTTACAGTTCTGTCTCTGGTACCACACGAGGTAGTGACCCATATGAAGATGACGGTGCAGGAGGACATAGAATATGATAAGTGGGTTCAGCGGTTACAGTTCTGTCTCTGGTACCACATGAGGTAGTGACCCATATGAGGATGATGGTGCAGGAGGACATAGAATATGATAAGTGGGTTCAGTGGTTACAGTTCTGTCTCTGGTACCACAGGAGGTAGTGACCCATATGATGATGACAGTGCAGGAGGACATAGAATATGATAAGTGGGTTTAGTGGTTACAGTTCTGTCTCTGGTACCACAGGAGGTAGTGACCCATATGAGGATGACGGTGCTGGAGGACATAGAATATGATAAGTGGGTTCAGTGGTTACAGTTCTGTCTCTGGTACCACATGAGGTAGTGACCCATATGCTGATGACGTTGCAGGAGGACATAGAATGTGATAAGTGGGTTCAGTGGTTACAGTTCTGTCTCTGGTACCACATGAGGTAGTGACCCATATGAGGATGATGGTGCAGGAGGACATAGAATATGATAAGTGGGTTCAGTGGTTACAGTTCTGTCTCTGGTACCACAGGAGGTAGTGACCCATATGAGGATGACACTGCAGGAGGACATAGAATATGATAAGTGGGTTCAATGGTTACACTTCTGTCTCTGGTACCACATGAGGTAGTGACCCATATGAGGATGATGGTGCAGGAGGAAATAGAATATGATAAGTGGGATCAGTGGTTACAGTTCTGTCTCTGGTACCACAGGAGGTAGTGACCCATATGAGGATGACACTGCAGGAGGACATAGAATATGATAAGTGGGTTGAGTGGTTACAGTTCTGTCTCTGGTACCACAGGAGGTAGTGACCCATATGAGGATGACGGTGCAGGAGGACATAGAATATGATAAGTGGGTTCAGTGTTTACAGTTCTGTCTCTGGTACCACATGAGGTAGTGACCCATATGAGGATGACGGTGCAGGAGGATATAGAATATGATAAGTGGGTTCAGTGGTTACAGTTCTGTCTCTGGTACCACATGAGGTAGTGACCCATATGAGGATGACACTGCAGGAGGACATAGAATATGATAAGTGGGTTCAGTGGTTACAGTTCTGTCTCTGGTACCACATGAGGTAGTGACCCATATGAGGATGACGGTGCAGGAGGACATAGAATATCATAAGTGGGTTCAGTGGTTACAGTTCTGTCTCTGTTACCACAGGAGGTAGTGACCCATATGAGGATGACGGTGCAGGAGGACATAGAATATCATAAGTGGGTTCAGCGGTTACAGTTCTGTCTCTGGTACCACAGGAGGTAGTGACCCATATGAGGATGACGGTGCAGGAGGACATAGAATATCATAAGTGGGTTCAGCGGTTACAGTTCTGTCTCTGGTACCACAGGAGGTAGTGACCCATATGAGGATGACAGTGCAGGGGGACATAGAATATGATAAGTGGGTTCAGTGGTTACAGTTCTGTCTCTGGTACCACACGAGGTAGTGACCCATATGAAGATGACGGTGCAGGGGGACATAGAATATGATAAGTGGGTTCAGTGGTTACAGTTCTGTCTCTGGTACCACAGAAGGTAGTGACCCATATGAAGATGACACTGCAGGAGGACATAGAATATGATAAGTGGGTTCAGTGGTTACAGTTCTGTCTCTGGTACCACATGAGGTAGTGACCCATATGCTGATGACGGTGCAGGAGGACATAGAATATGATAAGTGGGTTCAGTGGTTACAGTTCTGTCTCTGGTACCACAGGAGGTAGTGACCCATATGAGGATGACAGTGCAGGGGGACATAGAATATGATAAGTGGGTTCAGTGGTTACAGTTCTGTCTCTGGTACCACACGAGGTAGTGACCCATATGAAGATGACGGTGCAGGGGGACATAGAATATGATAAGTGGGTTCAGTGGTTACAGTTCTGTCTCTGGTACCACAGAAGGTAGTGACCCATATGAAGATGACACTGCAGGAGGACATAGAATATGATAAGTGGGTTCAGTGGTTACAGTTCTGTCTCTGGTACCACATGAGGTAGTGACCCATATGCTGATGACGGTGCAGGAGGACATAGAATATGATAAGTGGGTTCAGTGGTTACAGTTCTGTCTCCGGTACCACATGAGGTAGTGACCCATATGTGGATGACACTGCAGGAGGACATAGAATATGATAAGTGGGTTCAGTGGTTACAGTTCTGTCTCTGGTACCACAGGAGGTAGCGACATATATGAGGATGATGGTGCAGGAGGACATAGAATATGATAAGTGGGGTCAGTGGTTACAGTTCTGTCTCTGGTACCACAGGAGGTAGCGACCCATATGAGGAGGACTCTGCAGGAGGACTTAGAATATGATAAGTGGGTTCAGTGGTTACAGTTCTGTCTCTGGTACCACAGGAGGTAGTGACCCATATGAGGATGACACTGCAGGAGGACATAGAATATGATAAGTGGGTTCAGTGGTTACAGTTCTGTCTCTGGTACCACATGAGGTAGTGACCCATATGAGGATGACAGTGCAGGAGGACATAGAATATGATAAGTGGGTTCAGTGGTTACAGTTCTGTCTCTGGTACCACACGAGGTAGTGACCCATATGAAGATGACGGTGCAGGAGGACATAGAATATGATAAGTGGGTTCAGCGGTTACAGTTCTGTCTCTGGTACCACATGAGGTAGTGACCCATATGAGGATGATGGTGCAGGAGGACATAGAATATGATAAGTGGGTTCAGTGGTTACAGTTCTGTCTCTGGTACCACAGGAGGTAGTGACCCATATGATGATGACAGTGCAGGAGGACATAGAATATGATAAGTGGGTTTAGTGGTTACAGTTCTGTCTCTGGTACCACAGGAGGTAGTGACCCATATGAGGATGATGGTGCTGGAGGACATAGAATATGATAAGTGGGTTCAGTGGTTACAGTTCTGTCTCTGGTACCACATGAGGTAGTGACCCATATGCTGATGACGTTGCAGGAGGACATAAAATGTGATAAGTGGGTTCAGTGGTTACAGTTCTGTCTCTGGTACCACATGAGGTAGTGACCCATATGAGGATGATGGTGCAGGAGGACATAGAATATGATAAGTGGGTTCAGTGGTTACAGTTCTGTCTCTGGTACCACAGGAGGTAGTGACCCATATGAGGATGACACTGCAGGAGGACATAGAATATGATAAGTGGGTTCAATGGTTACACTTCTGTCTCTGGTACCACATGAGGTAGTGACCCATATGATGATGACAGTGCAGGAGGACATAGAATATGATAAGTGGGATCAGTGGTTACAGTTCTGTCTCTGGTACCACAGGAGGTAGTGACCCATATGAGGATGACACTGCAGGAGGACATAGAATATGATAAGTGGGTTGAGTGGTTACAGTTCTGTCTCTGGTACCACAGGAGGTAGTGACCCATATGAGGATGACGGTGCAGGAGGACATAGAATATGATAAGTGGGTTCAGTGTTTACAGTTCTGTCTCTGGTACCACATGAGGTAGTGACCCATATGAGGATGACGGTGCAGGAGGATATAGAATATGATAAGTGGGTTCAGTGGTTACAGTTCTGTCTCTGGTACCACATGAGGTAGTGACCCATATGAGGATGACACTGCAGGAGGACATAGAATATGATAAGTGGGTTCAGTGGTTATAGTTCTGTCTCTGGTACCACATGAGGTAGTGACCCATATGAGGATGACGGTGCAGGAGGACATAGAATATCATAAGTGGGTTCAGTGGTTACAGTTCTGTCTCTGTTACCACAGGAGGTAGTGACCCATATGAGGATGACGGTGCAGGAGGACATAGAATATCATAAGTGGGTTCAGCGGTTACAGTTCTGTCTCTGGTACCACAGGAGGTAGTGACCCATATGAGGATGACGGTGCAGGAGGACATAGAATATCATAAGTGGGTTCAGCGGTTACAGTTCTGTCTCTGGTACCACAGGAGGTAGTGACCCATATGAGGATGACAGTGCAGGGGGACATAGAATATGATAAGTGGGTTCAGTGGTTACAGTTCTGTCTCTGGTACCACACGAGGTAGTGACCCATATGAAGATGACGGTGCAGGGGGACATAGAATATGATAAGTGGGTTCAGTGGTTACAGTTCTGTCTCTGGTACCACAGAAGGTAGTGACCCATATGAAGATGACACTGCAGGAGGACATAGAATATGATAAGTGGGTTCAGTGGTTACAGTTCTGTCTCTGGTACCACATGAGGTAGTGACCCATATGCTGATGACGGTGCAGGAGGACATAGAATATGATAAGTGGGTTCAGTGGTTACAGTTCTGTCTCTGGTACCACAGGAGGTAGTGACCCATATGAGGATGACAGTGCAGGGGGACATAGAATATGATAAGTGGGTTCAGTGGTTACAGTTCTGTCTCTGGTACCACACGAGGTAGTGACCCATATGAAGATGACGGTGCAGGGGGACATAGAATATGATAAGTGGGTTCAGTGGTTACAGTTCTGTCTCTGGTACCACAGAAGGTAGTGACCCATATGAAGATGACACTGCAGGAGGACATAGAATATGATAAGTGGGTTCAGTGGTTACAGTTCTGTCTCTGGTACCACATGAGGTAGTGACCCATATGCTGATGACGGTGCAGGAGGACATAGAATATGATAAGTGGGTTCAGTGGTTACAGTTCTGTCTCTGCTACCACAGGAGGTAGTGACCCATATGCTGATGACGGTGCAGGAGGACATAGAATATGATAAGTGGGTTCAGTGGTTACAGTTCTGTCTCTGGTACCACAGGAGGTAGTGACCCATATGAGGATGACGGTGCAGGAGGACATAGAATATGATAAGTGGGTTCAGTGGTTACCGTTCTGTCTCTGGTACAACATGAGGTAGTGACCCATATGAGGATGATGGTGCAGGAGGACATAGAATATGATAAGTGGGTTCAGTGGTTACAGTTCTGTCTCTGGTACCACAGGAGGTAGTGACCCATATGAGGATGACGGTGCAGGAAGACATAGAATATGATAAGTGGGTTCAGTGGTTACAGTTCTGTCTCTGGTACCACAGGAGGTAGTGACCCATATGAGGATGACACTGCAGGAGGACATAGAATATGATAAGTGGGTTCAGTGGTTACCGTTCTGTCTCTGGTACAACATGAGGTAGTGACCCATATGAGGATGATGGTGCAGGAGGACATAGAATATGATAAGTGGGTTCAGTGGTTACAGTTCTGTCTCTGGTACCACAGGAGGTAGTGACCCATATGAGGATGACACTGCAGGAGGACATAGAATATGATAAGTGGGTTCAGTGGTTACAGTTCTGTCTCTGGTACCACAGGAGGTAGTGACCCATATGAGGATGACAGTGCAGGAGGACATAGAATATGATAAGTGGGATCAGTGGTTACAGTTCTGTCTCTGGTACCACAGGAGGTAGCGACCCATATGAGGATGACACTGCAGTAGGACATAGAATATGATAAGTGGGATCAGTGGTTACAGTTCTGTCTCCGGTACCACATGAGGTAGTGACCCATATGTGGATGACACTGCAGGAGGACATAGAATATGATAAGTGGGTTCAGTGGTTACAGTTCTGTCTCTGGTACCACAGGAGGTAGTGACCCATATGAGGATGACGGTGCAGGGGGACATAGAGTATGATAAGTGGGTTCAGTGGTTACAGTTCTGTCTCTGGTACCACAGGAGGTAGTGACCCATATGAGGATGACGGTGCAGGAGGACATGGAATATGATAAGTGGGTTCAGTGGTTACAGTTCTGTCTCTGGTACCACATGAGGTAGTGACCCATATGAAGATGACGGTGCAGGGGGACATAGAGTATGATAAGTGGGTTCAGTGGTTACAGTTCTGTCTCTGGTACCACAGGAGGTAGTGACCCATATGAGGATGACACTGCAGGAGGACATAGAATATTATAAGTGGGTTCAGTGGTTACAGTTCTGTCTCTGGTACCACATGAGGTAGTGACCCATATGAGGATGACGGTGCAGGAGGACATAGAATATGATAAGTGAGTTCAGTGGTTACAGTTCTGTCTCTGGTACCACAGGAGGTAGTGACCCATATGAGGATGACACTGCAGGAGGACATAGAATATGATAAGTGGGTTCAGTGGTTACAGTTCTGTCTCTGGTACCACATGAGGTAGTGACCCATATGAGGATGACAGTGCAGGAGGACATAGAATATGATAAGTGAGTTCAGTGGTTACAGTTATGTCTCTGGTACCACAGGAGGTAGTGACCCATATGAGGATGACACTGCAGGAGGACATAGAATATTATAAGTGGGTTCAGTGGTTACAGTTCTGTCTCTGGTACCACATGAGGTAGTGACCCATATGAGGATGACGGTGCAGGAGGACATAGAATATGATAAGTGAGTTCAGTGGTTACAGTTATGTCTCTGGTACCACAGGAGGTAGTGACCCATATGAGGATGACACTGCAGGAGGACATAGAATATTATAAGTGGGTTCAGTGGTTACAGTTCTGTCTCTGGTACCACATGAGGTAGTTACCCATATGAGGATGACGGTGCAGGAGGACATAGAATATGATAAGTGAGTTCAGTGGTTACAGTTCTGTCTCTGGTACCACAGGAGGTAGTGACCCATATGAGGATGACACTGCAGGAGGACATAGAATATGATAAGTGGGTTCAGTGGTTACAGTTCTGTCTCTGGTACCACATGAGGTAGTGACCCATATGAGGATGACGGTGCAGGAGGACATAGAATATGATAAGTGAGTTCAGTGGTTACAGTTATGTCTCTGGTACCACAGGAGGTAGTGACCCATATGAGGATGACACTGCAGGAGGACATAGAATATGATAAGTGGGTTCAGTGGTTACAGTTCTGTCTCTGGTACCACATGAGGTAGTTACCCATATGAGGATGACGGTGCAGGAGGACATAGAATATGATAAGTGAGTTCAGTGGTTACAGTTCTGTCTCTGGTACCACAGGAGGTAGTGACCCATATGAGGATGACACTGCAGGAGGACATAGAATATGATAAGTGGGTTCAGCGGTTACAGTTCTGTCTCTGGTACCACAGGAGGTAGTGACCCATATGAGGATGACACTGCAGGAGGACATAGAATATGATAAGTGGGTTCAGTGGTTACAGTTCTGTCTCTGGTACCACATGAGGTAGTGACCCATATGAGGATGACAGTGCAGGAGGACATAGAATATGATAAGTGGGTTCAGCGGTTACAGTTCTGTCTCTGGTACCACAGGAGATAGTGACCCATATGAGGATGACACTGCAGGAGGACATAGAATATGATAAGTGGGTTCAGTGGTTACAGTTCTGTCTCTGGTACCACAGGAGGTAGTGACCCATATGAGGATGACGGTGCAGGAGGACATAGAATATGATAAGTGGGTTCAGTGGTTACAGTTCTGTCTCTGGTACCACATGAGGTAGTGACCCATATGAGGATGACACTGCAGGAGGGCATAGAATATGATAAGTGGGTTCAGTGGTTACAGTTCTGTCTCTGGTACCACATGAGGTAGTGACCCATATGAGGATGACGGTGTAGGAGGACATAGAATATGATAAGTGGGTTCAGTGGTTACAGTTCTGTCTCTGGTACCACATGAGGTAGTGACCCATATGAGGATGACACTGCAGGAGGGCATAGAATATTATAAGTGGGTTCAGTGGTTACAGTTCTGTCTCTGGTACCACAGGAGGTAGTGACCCATATGAGGATGACACTGCAGGAGGACATAGAATATGATAAGTGGGGTCAGTGGTTACAGTTATGTCTCTGGTACCACATGAGGTAGTGACCCATATGAGGATGACACTGCAGGAGGACATAGAATATGATAAGTGGGATCAGTGGTTATAGTTCTGTCTCTGGTACCACAGGAGGTAGTGACCCATATGAGGATGACGGTGCAGGAGGACATGGAATATGATAAGTGGGTTCAGTGGTTACAGTTCTGTCTCTGGTACCACATGAGGTAGTGACCCATATAAGGATGACGGTGCAGGAGGACATAGAATATGATAAGTGGGTTCAGTGGTTACAGTTCTGTCTCTGGTACCACATGAGGTAGTGACCCATATGATGATGACAGTGCAGGAGGACATAGAATATGATAAGTGGGTTCAGTGGTTACAGTTCTGTCTCTGGTACCACAGGAGGTAGCGACCCATATGAGGATGACACTGCAGGAGGACATAGAATATGATAAGTGGGTTCAGTGGTTACAGTTCTGTCTCTGGTACAACATGAGGTAGTGACCCATATGATGATGATGGTGCAGGAGGACATGGAATATGATAAGTGGGTTCAGTGGTTACAGTTCTGTCTCTGTTCCAAATGAGGTAGTTACCCATATAAGGATGACGGTGCAGGAGGACATAGAATATGATAAGTGGGTTCAGTGGTTACAGTTCTGTCTCTGGTACCACAGGAGGTAGCGACATATATGAGGATGATGGTGCAGGAGGACATAGAATATGATAAGTGGGGTCAGTGGTTACAGTTCTGTCTCTGGTACCACAGGAGGTAGCGACCCATATGAGGAGGACTCTGCAGGAGGACTTAGAATATGATAAGTGGGTTCAGTGGTTACAGTTCTGTCTCTGGTACCACAGGAGGTAGTGACCCATATGAGGATGACACTGCAGGAGGACATAGAATATGATAAGTGGGTTCAGTGGTTACAGTTCTGTCTCTGGTACCACATGAGGTAGTGACCCATATGAGGATGACACTGCAGGAGGACATAGAATATGATAAGTGGGTTCAGTGGTTACAGTTCTGTCTCTGGTACCACACGAGGTAGTGACCCATATGAAGATGACGGTGCAGGAGGACATAGAATATGATAAGTGGGTTCAGCGGTTACAGTTCTGTCTCTGGTACCACATGAGGTAGTGACCCATATGAGGATGATGGTGCAGGAGGACATAGAATATGATAAGTGGGTTCAGTGGTTACAGTTCTGTCTCTGGTACCACAGGAGGTAGTGACCCATATGATGATGACAGTGCAGGAGGACATAGAATATGATAAGTGGGTTTAGTGGTTACAGTTCTGTCTCTGGTACCACAGGAGGTAGTGACCCATATGAGGATGACGGTGCTGGAGGACATAGAATATGATAAGTGGGTTCAGTGGTTACAGTTCTGTCTCTGGTACCACATGAGGTAGTGACCCATATGCTGATGACGTTGCAGGAGGACATAGAATGTGATAAGTGGGTTCAGTGGTTACAGTTCTGTCTCTGGTACCACATGAGGTAGTGACCCATATGAGGATGATGGTGCAGGAGGACATAGAATATGATAAGTGGGTTCAGTGGTTACAGTTCTGTCTCTGGTACCACAGGAGGTAGTGACCCATATGAGGATGACACTGCAGGAGGACATAGAATATGATAAGTGGGTTCAATGGTTACACTTCTGTCTCTGGTACCACATGAGGTAGTGACCCATATGAGGATGATGGTGCAGGAGGAAATAGAATATGATAAGTGGGATCAGTGGTTACAGTTCTGTCTCTGGTACCACAGGAGGTAGTGACCCATATGAGGATGACACTGCAGGAGGACATAGAATATGATAAGTGGGTTGAGTGGTTACAGTTCTGTCTCTGGTACCACAGGAGGTAGTGACCCATATAAGGATGACGGTGCAGGAGGACATAGAATATGATAAGTGGGTTCAGTGTTTACAGTTCTGTCTCTGGTACCACATGAGGTAGTGACCCATATGAGGATGACGGTGCAGGAGGATATAGAATATGATAAGTGGGTTCAGTGGTTACAGTTCTGTCTCTGGTACCACATGAGGTAGTGACCCATATGAGGATGACACTGCAGGAGGACATGGAATATGATAAGTGGGTTCAGTGGTTACAGTTCTGTCTCTGGTACCACATGAGGTAGTGACCCATATGAGGATGACGGTGCAGGAGGACATAGAATATGATAAGTGGGTTCAGTGGTTACAGTTTTGTCTCTGGTACCACATGAGGTAGTGACCCATATGAGGATGACAGTGCAGGAGGACATAGAATAGGATAAGTGGGTTCAGTGGTTACAGTTCTGTCTCTGGTACCAGAGGAGGTAGCGACCCATATGATGATGACACTGCAGGAGGACATAGAATATGATAAGTGGGATCAGTGGTTTAAGTTCTGTCTCTGGTACCACAGGAGGTAGTGACCCATATGAGGATGACACTGCAGGAGGGCATAGAATATGATAAGTGGGTTCAGTGGTTACAGTTCTGTCTCTGGTACCACAGGAGGTAGTGACCCATATGAGGATGACACTGCAGGAGGACATAGAATATGATAAATGGGTTCAGTGGTTACAGTTCTGTCTCTGGTACCACATGAGGTAGCGACCCATATGAGGATGACAGTGCAGGAGGACATAGAATATGATAAGTGGGATCAGTGGTTACAGTTCTGTCTCTGGTACCACAGGAGGTAGTGACCCATATGAGGATGACGGTGCAGGAGGACATAGAATATGATAAGTGGGTTCAGTGGTTACAGTTCTGTCTCTGGTACCACAGGAGGTAGTGACCCATATGATGATGACAGTGCAGGAGGACATAGAATATGATAAGTGGGTTGAGTGGTTACAGTTCTGTCTCTGGTACCACAGGAGGTAGTGACCCATATGAGGATGACGGTGCAGGAGGACATAGAATATGATAAGTGGGTTCAGCGGTTACAGTTCTGTCTCTGGTACCACATGAGGTAGTGACCCATATGAGGATGACACTGCAGGAGGGCATAGAATATTATAAGTGGGTTCAGTGGTTACAGTTCTGTCTCTGGTACCACATGAGGTAGTGACCCATATAAGGATGACACTGCAGGAGGGCATAGAATATTATAAGTGGGTTCAGTGGTTACAGTTCTGTCTCTGGTACCACATGAGGTAATGACCCATATGATGATGACACTGCAGGAGGACATAGAATATGATAAGTGGGTTCAGTGGTTACAGTTCTGTCTCTGGTACCACATGAGGTAGTGACCCATATGAGGATGACACTGCAGGAGGGCATAGAATATTATAAGTGGGTTCAGTGGTTACAGTTCTGTCTCTGGTACCACATGAGGTAGTGACCCATATGATGATGACACTGCAGGAGGACATAGAATATGATAAGTGGGATCAGTGGTTACAGTTCTGTCTCTGGTACCACAGGAGGTAGTGACCCATATGAGGATGACACTGCAGGAGGATATAGAATATGATAAGTGGGTTCAGTGGTTACAGTTCTGTCTCTGGTACCACATGAGTTAGTGACCCATATGAGGATGACGGTGCAGGAGGACATAGAATATCATAAGTGGGTTCAGCGGTTACAGTTCTGTCTCTGGTACCACAGGAGGTAGTGACCCATATGAGGATGACAGTGCAGGAGGACATAGAATATGATAAGTGGGTTCAGCGGTTACAGTTCTGTCTCTGGTACCACAGGAGATAGTGACCCATATGAGGATGACACTGCAGGAGGACATAGAATATGATAAGTGGGTTCAGTGGTTACAGTTCTGTCTCTGGTACCACACGAGGTAGTGACCCATATGAGGATGACACTGCAGGAGGACATAGAATATGATAAGTGGGTTCAGTGGTTACAGTTCTGTCTCTGGTACCACACGAGGTAGTGACCCATATGAGGATGACACTGCAGGAGGACATAGAATATGATAAGTGGGTTCAGCGGTTACAGTTCTGTCTCTGGTACCACACGAGGTAGTGACCCATATGAGGATGATGGTGCAGGAGGACATAGAATATGATAAGTGGGTTCAATGGTTACAGTTCTGTCTCTGGTACCACAGGAGATAGTGACCCATATGAGGATGACACTGCAGGAGGACATAGAATATGATAAGTGGGTTCAGCGGTTACAGTTCTGTCTCTGGTACCACACGAGGTAGTGACCCATATGAGGATGATGGTGCAGGAGGACATAGAATATCATAAGTGGGTTCAGTGGTTACAGTTCTGTCTCTGGTACCACATGAGGTAGTGACCCATATGAGGATGACAGTGCAGGAGGACATAGAATATGGTAAGTGGGTTCAGCGGTTACAGTTCTGTCTCTGGTACCACAGGAGATAGTGACCCATATGAGGATGACACTGCAGGAGGACATAGAATATGATAAGTGGGTTCAGTGGTTACAGTTCTGTCTCTGGTACCACATGAGGTAGTGACCCATATGAGGATGACACTGCAGGAGGACATAGAATATGATAAGTGGGTTCAGTGGTTACAGTTCTGTCTCTGGTACCACACGAGGTAGTGACCCATATGAGGATGATGGTGCAGGAGGACATAGAATATCATAAGTGGGTTCAGTGGTTACAGTTCTGTCTCTGGTACCACATGAGGTAGTGACCCATATGAGGATGACAGTGCAGGAGGACATAGAATATGGTAAGTGGGTTCAGCGGTTACAGTTCTGTCTCTGGTACCACATGAGGTAGTGACCCATATGATGATGACGGTGCAGGAGGACATAGAATGTGATAAGTAGGTTCAGTGGTTACAGTTCTGTCTCTGGTACCACAGGAGGTAGTGACCCATATGAGGATGACGGTGCAGGAGGACATAGAATATGATAAGTGGGTTCAGTGGTTACAGTTCTGTCTCTGGTACCACAGGAGGTAGTGACCCATATGAGGATGACTGTGCAGGAGGACATAGAATGTGATAAGTGGGTTCAGTGGTTACAGTTCTGTCTCTGGTACCACAGGAGGTAGTGACCCATATGAGGATGACGGTGCAGGAGGACATAGAATATGATAAGTGGGTTCAGTGGTTACAGTTCTGTCTCTGGTACCACAGGAGGTAGCGACCCATATGAGGATGACACTGCAGGAGGACATTAAATATGCTAAGTGGGTTCAGTGGTTACAGTTCTGTCTCTGGTACCACAGGAGGTAGTGACCCATATGAGGATGACACTGCAGGAGGACATAGAATATGATAAGTGGGTTCAGTGGTTACAGTTCTGTCTCTGGTATCACATGAGGTAGTGACCCATATGCTGATGACGGTGCAGGAGGACATAGAATATGATAAGTGGGTTCAGTGGTTACAGTTCTGTCTCTGGTACCACAGGAGGTAGTGACCCATATGAGGATGACGGTGCAGGAGGACATAGAATATGATAAGTGGGTTCAGTGGTTACAGTTATGTCTCTGGTACCACAGGAGGTAGTGACCCATATGAGGATGACAGTGCAGGAGGACATAGAATATCATAAGTGGGTTCAGTGGTTACAGTTCTGTCTCTGGTACCACAGGAGGTAGTGACCCATATGATGATGACAGTGCAGGAGGACATAGAATATGATAAGTGGGATCAGTGGTTACAGTTCTGTCTCAGGTACCACAGGAGGTAGTGACCCATATGAGGATGACACTGCAGGAGGACATAGAATATGATAAGTGGGTTCAGTGGTTACAGTTCTGTCTCTGGTACCACAGGAGGTAGTGACCCATATGATGATGACAGTGCAGGAGGACATAGAATATGATAAGTGGGTTCAGTGGTTGCAGTTCTGTCTCTGGTACCAGAGGAGGTAGTGACTAGAGATGAGCGAGTATACTCGTCCGAGCTTGATGCTCGTTCGAGTATTAAGGTACTCGAAACGGCTCGTTGCTCGGACGAGTATTTCTCCTGCTCGAGATCGAGCATTTAATTAAAAAAACACAGTGAAGAACAATGAAGAATAGAATAAAAACATTGAACACAGGATCATTTAAGTGAAAAACACAGTGAAAAACAGAGTGAAGAATAGATTACAGATGTGCGGCACATCTGCTTACTTGTCGGGAGATACGTGCGGAACGGTGCGAACAAAATAGCATGTGAAGAACAATATATATGTGTGAAGAACACATTGAAGAACACGGTGAGCAGCACAGAGACATCGGGGAGCAGCAGAACGGAGACATCGGGGAGCAGCAGAACGGAGACATAGGGGAGCAGCAGAACGGAGACATCGGGGAGCAGCAGAACGGAGACATAGGGGAGCAGCAGAACGAAGACATGGGGCGGCAGAACGGAGACATGGGGCGGCAGCACGGAGACATGGGGTGGCAGCAGAACGGAGACATAGGGGAGCAGCAGAACGGAGACATGGGGCGGCAGAACGGAGACATGGGGCGGCAGCACGGAGACATGGGGCGGCAGCAGAACGGAGACATGGGGCGGCAGAACGGAGACATCGGGGAGCAGCAGAACGGAGACATAGGGGAGCAGCAGAACGGAGACATCGGGGAGCAGCAGAACGGAGACATCGGGGAGCAGCAGAACGGAGACATCGGGAAGCAGCAGAACGGAGACATGGGGCGGCAGCAGAACGGAGACATAGGGGAGCAGCAGAACGGAGACATAGGGGAGCAGCAGAACGGAGACATCGGGGAGCAGCAGAACGGAGACATAGGGGAGCAGCAGAACGCAGACATGGGGCGGCAGAACGGAGACATGGGGCGGCAGCACGGAGCCATGGGGCGGCAGCAGAACGGAGACATAGGGGAGCAGCAGAACGGAGACATGGGGCGGCAGCACGGAGACATCGGGGAGCAGCAGAACGGAGACATAGGGGAGCAGCAGAACGGAGACATGGGGCGGCAAAACGGAGACATGGGGCAGAACGGAGACATGGGGCAGCACGGAGACATGGGGCAGCACGGAGACATGGGGCAGCACGGAGACATGGGGCAGCACGGAGAGATCGGGGAGACTTCAGTGAAAGAAGAGCAGCGGATCCCGGGACATCGTATCTCCCGACAAGTAAGCAGATGTGCCGAACATCTGTAATCTATTCTTCACTGTGTTCTTCACTGTCTTTTTCACTTAAATGATCCTGTGGTCACTGTTTTTATTCTATTCTTCACTGTTCTTCACATCTGTAACTTGTCGGGAGATAATATACGCACGGAACAGTGAAGAATATATTGCAGATGTATGCATACATCTGCTAACTTATCAGAAGACATTCTTTTTCAATTAATTAACACATTTTATTCCCGAACCATGGTCCCTTTGAAAAATGCTCGAGTCTCCCATTGACTTCAATGGGGCTCGTTATTCGAGACGAGCACTCGAGCATCTGGAAAAGTTTGTCTCGAATAACGAGCACTCGAGCATTTTAGTGCTCGCTCATCTCTAGTAGTGACCCATATGAGGATGACGGTGCAGGAGGACATAGAATATGATAAGTGGGTTCAGCGGTTACAGTTCTGTCTCTGGTACCACAGGAGGTAGTGACCCATATGAGGATGACACTGCAGGAGGACATAGAATATGATAAGTGGGTTCAGTGGTTATAGTTCTGTCTCTGGTACCACATGAGGTAGTGACCCATATGAGGATGACACTGCAGGAGGACATAGAATATGATAAGTGGGTTCAGTGGTTATAGTTCTGTCTCTGGTACCACATGAGGTAGTGACCCATATGAGGATGACACTGCAGGAGGACATAGAATATGATAAGTGAGTTCAGTGGTTACAGTTCTGTCTCTGGTACCACAGGAGGTAGTGACCCATATGAGGATGACACTGCAGGAGGACATAGAATATGATAAGTGGGTTCAGTGGTTATAGTTCTGTCTCTGGTACCACATGAGGTAGCGACCCATATGAGGATGACGGTGCAGGAGGACATAGAATATGATAAGTGGGTTCAGCGGTTACAGTTCTGTCTCTGGTACCACAGGAGGTAGTGACCCATATGAGGATGACGGTGCAGGAGGACATAGAATATGATAAGTGGGTTCAGTGGTTACAGTTCTGTCTCTGGTACCACATGAGGTAGTGACTCATATGAGGATGACACTGCAGGAGGACATAGAATATGATAAGTGGGTTCAGTGGTTACAGTTCTGTCTCTGGTACCACAGGAGGTAGTGACCCATATGAGGATGACAGTGCAGGAGGACATAGAATATGATAAGTGGGTTCAGTGGTTAAAGTTCTGTCTCTGGTACCAGAGGAGGTAGCGACCCATATGATGATGACAGTGCAGGAGGACATAGAATATGATAAGTGGGTTCAGTGGTTACAGTTCTGTCTCTGGTACCACAGGATGTAGCGACCCATATGAGGATGACACTGCAGGAGGACATAGAATATGATAAGTGGGTTCAGTGGTTACAGTTCTGTCTCTGGTACCACAGGAGGTAGTGACCCATATTAGGATTACGGTGCAGGAGGACATAGAATATGATAAGTGGGTTCAGTGGTTACAGTTATGTCTCTGGTACCACAGGAGGTAGTGACCCATATGATGATGTCAGTGCAGGAGGACATAGAATATGATAAGTGGGATCGGTGGTTTCAGTTCTGTCTCTGGTACCACAGGAGGTAGTGACCCATATGAGGATGAAACTGCAGGAAGACATAGAATATGATAAGTGGGTTCAGTGGTTACAGTTCTGTCTCTGGTACCACAGGAGGTAGTGACCCATATGAGGATGACGGTGCAGGAGGACATAGAATATGATAAGTGGGTTCAGTGGTTACAGTTCTGTCTCTGGTACCACAGGAGGTAGTGACCCATATGAGGATGACGGTGCAGGAGGATATAGAATATGATAAGTGGGTTCAGTGGTTACAGTTCTGTCTCTGGTACCACAGGAGGTAGTGACCCATATGAGGATGACGGTGCAGGAGGGCATAGAATATGATAAGTGGGTTCAGTGGTTACAGTTCTGTCTCTGGTACCACAGGATGTAGTGACCCATATGAGGATGATGGTGCAGGAGGTCATAGAATGTGATAAGTGGGTTCAGTGGTTACAGTTCTGTCTCTGGTACCACATGAGGTAGTGACCCATATGAGGATGACACTGCAGGAGGGCATAGAATATTATAAGTGGGTTCAGTTGTTACAGTTGCTGTCTCTGGTACCACAGGAGGTAGCGACCCATATGAGGATGACGGTGCAGGAGGACATAGAATATGATAAGTGGGTTCAGTGGTTACAGTTCTGTCTCTGGTACCACAGGAGGTAGTGACCCATATGAGGATGACGGTGCAGGAGGACATAGAATGTGATAAGTGGGTTCAGTGGTTACAGTTCTGTCTCTGGTACCACAGGAGGTAGTGACCCATATGAGGATGACAGTGCAGGAGGACATAGAATATGATAAGTGGGATCAGTGGTTACAGTTCTGTCTCTGGTACCACATGAGGTAGTGACCCATATGAGGATGACACTGCAGGAGGACATAGAATATGATAAGTGGGTTCAGTGGTTACAGTTCTGTCTCTGGTACCACAGGAGGTAGTGACCCATATGAGGATGACAGTGCAGGAGGACATAGAATATGATAAGTGGGTTCAGTGGTTACAGTTCTGTCTCTGGTACCACATGAGGTAGTGACCCATATGATGATGACAGTGCAGGAGGACATAGAATATGATAAGTGGGTTGAGTGGTTACAGTTCTGTCTCTGGTACCACAGGAGGTAGTGACCCATATGAGGATGACGGTGCAGGAGGACATAGAATGTGATAAGTGGGTTCAGTGGTTACAGATCTGTCTCTGGTAGCACATGAGGTAGTGACTCATATGAGGATGACACTGCAGGAGGACATAGAATATGATAAGTGGGTTCAGTGGTTACAGTTCTGTCTCTGGTACCACAGGAGGTAGCGACCCATATGAGGAAGACACTGCAGGAGGACATAGAATATGATAAGTGGGTTCAGTGGTTACAGTTCTGTCTCTGGTACCACAGGAGGTAGTGACCCATATGAGGATGACAGTGCAGGAGGACATAGAATATGATAAGTGGGTTCAGTGGTTACCGTTCTGTCTCTGGTACCACAGGAGGTAGCGACCCATATGAGGATGACACTGCAGGAGGACATAGAATATGATAAGTGGGTTCAGTGGTTACAGTTCTGTCTCTGGTACCACATGAGGTAGTGACCCATATGAGGATGACGGTGCAGGAGGACATAGAATATGATAAGTGGGTTCAGTGGTTACAGTTCTGTCTCTGGTACCACAGGAGGTAGCGACCCATATGATGATGACGGTGCAGGAGGACATAGAATATGATAAGTGGGTTCAGTGGTTACAGTTCTGTCTCTGGTACCACAGGACATAGTGACCCATATGAGGATGACAGTGCAGGAGGACATAGAATATGATAAGTGGGTTCAGTGGTTACAGTTCTGTCTCTGGTACCACAGGAGGTAGTGACCCATATGAGGATGACACTGCAGGAGGACATAGAATATGATAAGTGGGATCAGTGGTTATAGTTCTGTCTCTGGTACCACAGGAGGTAGTGACCCATATGAGGATGACGGTGCAGGAGGACATAGAATATGATAAGTGGGTTCAGTGGTTACAGTTCTGTCTCTGGTACCACAGGAGGTAGCGACCCATAAGATGATGACAGTGCAGGAGGACATAGAATATGATAAGTGGGTTCAGTGGTTACAGTTCTGTCTCTGGTACCACAGGAGGTAGTGACCCATATGAGGATGACGGTGCAGGAGGACATAGAATGTGATAAGTGGGTTCAGTGGTTACAGTTCTGTCTCTGGTACCACAGGAGGTAGTGACCCATATGAGGATGACGGTGCAGGAGGACATAGAATATGATAAGTGGGTTCAGTGGTTACAGTTCTGTCTCTGGTACCACATGAGGTAGTGACCCATATGAGGATGATGGTGCAGGAGGACATAGAATATGATAAGTGGGTTCAGTGGTTACAGTTCTGTCTCTGGTACCACAGGAGGTAGTGACCCATAAGATGATGACAGTGCAGGAGGACATAGAATATGATAAGTGGGTTCAGTGGTTACAGTTCTGTCTCTGGTACCAGAGGAGGTAGTGACCCATATGAGGATGACGGTGCAGGAGGACATAGAATGTGATAAGTGGGTTCAGTGGTTACAGTTCTGTCTCTGGTACCACAGGAGGTAGTGACCCATATGAGGATGACGGTGCAGGAGGACATAGAATATGATAAGTGGGTTCAGTGGTTACAGTTCTGTCTCTGGTACCACAGGAGGTAGTGACCCATATGAGGATGACGGTGCAGGAGGACATAGAATGTGATAAGTGGGTTCAGTGGTTACAGTTCTGTCTCTGGTACCACAGGAGGTAGTGACCCATATGAGGATGATGGTGCAGGAGGACATAGAATATGATAAGTGGGTTCAGTGGTTACAGTTCTGTCTCTGGTACCACATGAGGTAGTGACCCATATGAGGATGACGGTGCAGGAGGACATAGAATATGATAAGTGGGTTCAGTGGTTACAGTTCTGTCTCTGGTACCACAGGAGGTAGTGACCCATATGAAGATGACGGTGCAGGGGGACATAGAATATGATAAGTGGGATCAGTGGTTACAGTTCTGTCTCTGGTACCACATGAGGTAGTGACCCATATGATGATGACACTGCAGGAGGACATAGAATATGATAAGTGGGTTCAGCGGTTACAGTTCTGTCCCTGGTACCACATGAGGTAGTGACCCATATGAAGATGACGGTGCAGGGGGACATAGAATATGATAAGTGGGATCAGTGGTTACAGTTCTGTCTCTGGTACCACATGAGGTAGTGACCCATATAACGATGACACTGCAGGAGGACATAGAATATGATAAGTGGGTTGAGTGGTTACAGTTCTGTCTCTGGTACCACAGGAGGTAGTGACCCATATGAGGATGACGGTGCAGGAGGACATAGAATATGATAAGTGGGTTCAGTGGTTACAGTTCTGTCTCTGGTACCACTGGAGGTAGTGACCCATATGAGGATGACAGTGCAGTAGGACATAGAATATGATAAGTGGGTTCAGTGGTTATAGTTCTGTCTCTGGTACCACAGGAGGTAGTGACCCATATGAGGATGACAGTGCAGGAGGACATAGAATATGATAAGTGGGTTCAGTGGTTACAGTTCTGTCTCTGGTACCACAGGAGGTAGTGACCCATATGAGGATGACACTGCAGGAGGACATAGAATATGATAAGTGGGTTCAGTGGTTAAAGTTCTGTCTCTGGTACCAGAGGAGGTAGCGACCCATATGATGATGACAGTGCAGGAGGACATAGAATATGATTAGTGGGTTCAGTGGTTACAGTTCTGTCTCTGGTACCACAGGATGTAGCGACCCATATGAGGATGATGGTGCAGGAGGACATAGAATATGATAAGTGGGTTCAGTGGTTACAGTTCTGTCTCTGGTACCACAGGAGGTAGTGACCCATATGAGGATGACGGTGCAGGAGGACATAGAATATGATAAGTGGGTTCAGTGGTTACAGTTCTGTCTCTGGTACCACAGGAGCTAGCGACCCATATGATGATGTCAGTGCAGGAGGACATAGAATATGATAAGTGGGTTCAGTGGTTATAGTTCTGTCTCTGGTACCACACGAGGTAGTGACCCATATGAGGATGACGGTGCAGGAGGACATAGAATATGATAAGTGGGATCAGTGGTTACAGTTCTGTCTCTTGTAACACAGGAGGTAGTGACCCATATGAGGATGATGGTGCAGGAGGACATAGAATATGATAAGTGGGTTCAGTGGTTACCGTTCTGTCTCTGGTACCACAGGAGGTAGTGACCCATATGAGGATGAAACTGCAGGAAGACATAGAATATGATAAGTGGGTTCAGTGGTTACAGTTCTGTCTCTGGTACCACAGGAGGTAGTGACCCATATGAGGATGACGGTGCAGGAGGACATAGAATATGATAAGTGGGTTCAGTGGTTACAGTTCTGTCTCTGGTACCACAGGAGGTAGTGACCCATATGAGGATGACGGTGCAGGAGGACATAGAATATGATAAGTGGGTTGAGTGGTTACAGTTCTGTCTCTGGTACCACAGGAGGTAGTGACCCATATGAGGATGACGGTGCAGGAGGATATAGAATATGATAAGTGGGTTCAGTGGTTACAGTTCTGTCACTGGTACCACATGAGGTAGTGACCCATATGAGGATGACATTGCAGGAGGGCATAGAATATGATAAGTGGGTTCAGTGGTTACAGTTCTGTCTCTGGTACCACAGGATGTAGTGACCCATATGAGGATGACGGTGCAGGAGGTCATAGAATATGATAAGTGGGTTCAATGGTTACAGTTCTGTCTCTGGTACCACAGGAGGTAGTGACCCATATGAGGATGACACTGCAGGAGGACATAGAATATGATAAGTGGGTTCAGTGGTTACAGTTCTGTCTCTGGTACACCAGGAGGTAGTGACCCATATGAGGATGACAGTGCAGGAGGACATAGAATATGATAAGTGGGTTCAGTGGTTACAGTTCTGTCTCTGGTAGCACATGAGGTAGTGACCCATATGAGGATGAAACTGCAGGAAGACATAGAATATGATAAGTGGGTTCAGTGGTTACAGTTCTGTCTCTGGTACCACAGGAGGTAGCGAACCATATGAGGATGACACTGCAGGAGGACATAGAATATGATAAGTGTGTTCAGTGGTTACAGTTCTGTCTCTGGTACCACATGAGGTAGTGACCCATATGAGGATGACGGTGCAGGAGGACATAGAATATGATAAGTGGGTTCAGTGGTTACAGTTCTGTCTCTGGTAACACAGGAGGTAGCGACCCATATGATGATGACGGTGCAGGAGGACATAGAATATGATAAGTGGGTTCAGTGGTTACAGTTCTGTCTCTGGTACCACAGGACATAGTGACCCATATGAGGATGACAGTGCAGGAGGACATAGAATATGATAAGTGGGTTCAGTGGTTACAGTTCTGTCTCTGGTACCACAGGAGGTAGTGACCCATATGAGGATGACACTGCAGGAGGACATAGAATATGATAAGTGGGATCAGTGGTTATAGTTCTGTCTCTTGTACCACAGGAGGTAGTGACCCATATGAGGATGACACTGCAGGAGGACATAGAATATGATAAGTGGGTTCAGTGGTTACAGTTCTGTCTCTGGTACCACAGGAGGTAGTGACCAATATGAGGAGGACTCTGCAAGAGGACATAGAATATGATAAGTGGGTTCAGCGGTTACAGTTCTGTCCCTGGTACCACATGAGGTAGTGACCCATATGGGGATGATGGTGCAGGAGGACATAGAATATGATAAGTGGGTTCAGTGGTTACAGTTCTGTCTCTGGTACAACAGGAGGTAGTGACCCATATGAGGATGACACTGCAGGAGGACATAGAATATGATAAGTGGGTTCAGTGGTTACAGTTCTGTCTCTGGTACCACAGGAGGTAGAGACCCATATGAGGATGACGGTGCAGGAGGACATAGAATATGATAAGTGGGTTCAGTGGTTACAGTTCTGTCTCTGGTACCACATGAGGTAGTGACCCATATGAGGATGACACTGCAGGAGGACATAGAATATGATAAGTGAGTTCAGTGGTTACAGTTCTGTCTCTGGTACCACATGAGGTAGTGACCCATATGAGGATGACGGTGCAGGAGGACATAGAATATGATAAGTGGGTTCAGCGGTTACAGTTCTGTCCCTGGTACCACATGAGGTAGTGACCCATATGGGGATGATGGTGCAGGAGGACATAGAATATGATAAGTGGGTTCAGTGGTTACAGTTCTGTCTCTGGTACCACAGGAGGTAGTGACCCATATGAGGATGACACTGCAGGAGGACATAGAATATGATAAGTGGGTTCAGTGGTTACAGTTCTGTCTCTGGTACCACAGGAGTTAGAGACCCATATGAGGATGACGGTGCAGGAGGACATAGAATATGATAAGTGGGTTCAGTGGTTACAGTTCTGTCTCTGGTACCACATGAGGTAGTGACCCATATGAGGATGACACTGCAGGAGGACATAGAATATGATAAGTGAGTTCAGTGATTACAGTTCTGTCTCTGGTACCACAGGAGGTAGTGACCCATATGAGGATGACGGTGCAGGAGGACATAGAATATGATAAGTGGGTTCAGTGGTTACAGTTCTGTCTCTGGTACCACATGAGGTAGTGACCCATATGAGGATGACGGTGCAGGAGGACATAGAATATGATAAGTGGGTTCAGTGGTTACAGTTCTGTCTCTGGTACCACATGAGGTAGTGACCCATATGAGGATGACGGTGCAGGAGGACATAGAATATGATAAGTGGGATCAGTGGTTATAGTTCTGTCTCTGGTACCACAGGAGGTAGTGACCCATATGAGGATGACGGTGCAGGAGGACATAGAATATGATAAGTGGGTTCAGTGGTTACAGTTCTGTCTCTGGTACCACATGAGGTAGTGACCCATATGAGGATGACGGTGCAGGAGGACATAGAATATGATAAGTGGGATCAGTGGTTATAGTTCTGTCTCTGGTACCACAGGAGGTAGTGACCCATATGAGGATGACGGTGCAGGAGGACATAGAATATGATAAGTGGGTTCAGCGGTTACAGTTCTGTCCCTTGTACCACATGAGGTAGTGACCCATATGAGGATGATGGTGCAGGAGGACATAGAATATGATAAGTGGGTTCAGTGGTTACAGTTCTGTCTCTGGTACCACAGGAGGTAGTGACCCATAAGATGATGACAGTGCAGGAGGACATAGAATATGATAAGTGGGATCAGTGGTTACAGTTCTGTCTCTGGTACCACAGGAGGTAGTGACCCATATGAGGATGACGGTGCAGGAGGACATAGAATATGATAAGTGGGTTCAGTGGTTACAGTTCTGTCTCTGGTACCACATGAGGTAGTGGCCCATATGAGGATGACACTGCAGGAGGACATAGAATATGATAAGTGGGTTCAGTGGTTACAGTTCTGTCTCTGGTACCACAGGAGGTAGTGACCCATATGAGGATGATGGTGCAGGAGGACATAGAATATGATAAGTGGGTTCAGTGGTTACAGTTCTGTCTCTGGTACCACATGAGGTAGTGACCCATATGAGGATGACACTGCAGGAGGACATAGAATGTGATAAGTGGGTTCAGTGGTTACAGTTCTGTCTCTGGTACCACATGAGGTAGTGGCCCATATGAGGATGACACTGCAGGAGGACATAGAATATGATAAGTGGGTTCAGTGGTTACAGTTCTGTCTCTGGTACCACAGGAGGTAGTGACCCATATGAGGATGATGGTGCAGGAGGACATAGAATATGATAAGTGGGTTCAGTGGTTACAGTTCTGTCTCTGGTACCACATGAGGTAGTGACCCATATGAGGATGACGGTGCAGGAGGACATAGAATATGATAAGTGGGTTCAGTGGTTACAGTTCTGTCTCTGGTACCACATGAGGTAGTGACCCATATGAGGATGACACTGCAGGAGGGCATAGAATATTATAAGTGGGTTCAGTGGTTACAGTTCTGTCTCTGGTACCACAGGAGATAGTGACCCATATGAGGATGACACTGCAGGAGGACATGGAATATGATAAGTGGGTTCAGTGGTTACAGTTCTGTCTCTGGTACCACAGGAGGTAGTGACCCATATGAGGATGACAGTGCAGGAGGACATAGAATATGAAAAGTGGGTTCAGTGGTTACAGTTCTGTCTCTGGTACCACAGGAGGTAGTGACCCATATGAGGATGACACTGCAGGAGGACATAGAATATGATAAGTGGGATCAGTGGTTATAGTTCTGTCTCTGGTACCACAGGAGGTAGTGACCCATATGAGGATGACGGTGCAGGAGGACATAGAATATGATAAGTGGGTTCAGTGGTTACAGTTCTGTCTCTGGTACCACATGAGGTAGTGACCCATATGAGGATGACACTGCAGGAGTACATAGAATATGATAAGTGGGTTCAATGGTTACAGTTCTGTCTCTGGTACCACATGAGGTAGTGACCCATATAACGATGACAGTGCAGGAGGACATAGAATATGATAAGTGGGTTCAGTGGTTACAGTTCTGTCTCTGGTACCACAGGAGGTAGTGACCCATATGATGATGACAGTGCAGGAGGACATAGAATATGATAAGTGGGATCAGTGGTTACAGTTCTGTCTCTGGTACCACAGGAGGTAGTGGCCCATATGAGGATGACACTGCAGGAGGACATAGAATATGATAAGTGGGTTCAGTGGTTACAGTTCTGTCTCTGGTACCACAGGAGGTAGTGACCCATATGAGGATGATGGTGCAGGAGGACATAGAATATGATAAGTGGGTTCAGTGGTTACAGTTCTGTCTCTGGTACCACATGAGGTAGTGACCCATATGAGGATGACGGTGCAGGAGGACATAGAATATGATAAGTGGGTTCAGTGGTTACAGTTCTGTCTCTGGTACCACATGAGGTAGTGACCCATATGAGGATGACACTGCAGGAGGGCATAGAATATTATAAGTGGGTTCAGTGGTTACAGTTCTGTCTCTGGTACCACAGGAGATAGTGACCCATATGAGGATGACACTGCAGGAGGACATGGAATATGATAAGTGGGTTCAGTGGTTACAGTTCTGTCTCTGGTACCACAGGAGGTAGTGACCCATATGAGGATGACAGTGCAGGAGGACATAGAATATGATAAGTGGGTTCAGTGGTTACAGTTCTGTCTCTGGTACCACAGGAGGTAGTGACCCATATGAGGATGACACTGCAGGAGGACATAGAATATGATAAGTGGGATCAGTGGTTATAGTTCTGTCTCTGGTACCACAGGAGGTAGTGACCCATATGAGGATGACGGTGCAGGAGGACATAGAATATGATAAGTGGGTTCAGTGGTTACAGTTCTGTCTCTGGTACCACATGAGGTAGTGACCCATATGAGGATGACACTGCAGGAGTACATAGAATATGATAAGTGGGTTCAATGGTTACAGTTCTGTCTCTGGTACCACATGAGGTAGTGACCCATATAACGATGACAGTGCAGGAGGACATAGAATATGATAAGTGGGTTCAGTGGTTACAGTTCTGTCTCTGGTACCACAGGAGGTAGTGACCCATATGAGGATGACACTGCAGGAGGACATAGAATATGATAAGTGGGTTCAGTGGTTACGGTTGGATTGTGATAACGTCAGGGAGGTTGGGCTGGTGTGTATGAGCTGCGGGATCATCAGCGCAGGATTTGGAATGATGAAGAACAGAAATCCACTAGTGGTAACACCTGGAGAGTGGAAGGAAAAGTTGTTTTAGGGAAAGAGAAAGGTGTCGCGATAGAGGTCGTGGTGCACGTAGAACCGGGGAATGGATTCTGTTTAGACAGGTAAAGGAGGAGAACAATGAATTACAAGAGAGCAATCAGGGAGCAATTAATTTAACCCCTTGTACTGAACTGTCATAGGTAGAGATGAGCGAACATACTCGTCCGAGCTTGATGCTGGTTGGAGCATTAGCGCACTCGAAACTGCTCGTTGCTCGGACGAATACTTCGCCTGCTCGAGAAAATGGCATCTCCCACCGTTTTGGTTTTTGGCGGCCAGAAACAGAGCCAATCACAAGCCAGGAGACTCTGCACTCCACCCAGCATGACATGGTACCCTTACACGTCGATAGCAGTGGTTGGCTGGCCAGATCAGGTGACCCTGGAATAGACTAGCCCCTGCCCGCGCTGCTCGGATCATTCTGTGTCTGGATGCAGCTAGGGAAAGAGCTGCTGCTGCTCAGGGAAAGCGTTAGGGTGTTCTATTAGCTTACTGTTAGGCAGGAGTGATTCTACAAGGACCCAACAGCCCTTCTTAAGGCTACAATAGCGTTATATATATATTTTTTTTTTGTTTGCTTGTGGCTGGGCTTGCTGGCATTAGTAGTGCAGCTAGTACCATATTGTGAGTAATTTGCTTGGAGACTTGCGACCGTTGTGTTTAGCTCTTAGTGACACGCATATCCACCTTAAACACCAAAGTGGGACAATTTATTAGGAGTTTGATTAGAATTAGGCAGAGTCTGCTGATTTATTTTTTTTTACCTTTATTTCTTTTTATAACTCAAAGTCATCAGGCACAGCACAAAATCCAGTTGTGTGCTGTCAGTGTAGGTTAGAAACTAGCCATAGCAATAGGATAGCATCGTTTTGTTTAAAAAAAAAAAAAAATAAATAAAAATAAACACAAAAAAAAATTTAAAGTTTACACTTTAATTTGGAAAATGTTTAACCCGAGGGCTAGGGGTAGAGGACGAGGGCGTGGACGTGGGCGTCCAACTACTGCAGGGGTCAGAGGCCGTGGTCCTGGGCGGGGTGAGACACCACCTGCTGATGAGGGAGCAGGGGAAGGCCGCAGAGCTACACTCCCTAGGTTCATCATGTCTCAAGTTACTGGGACTCGTGGTAGAGCACTGTTGAGGCCAGAACAGTGCGAAGAGGTGATGTCGTGGATTGCGGACAATGCTTCTAGCCATTTGTCCACCAGTCAGTCTTCCACGCAGTCCACCCATGTCCCCGAAATCAGCACTCCTCCAGCTCCTCCACCTCAGCCTCCTTCCCCCCAGTCTGCCCCCTCCCAGTAAAATTTGGCATTTGAACCGGCATACTCTGAGGAACTGTTTTCTGGACCCTTCCCACAGTCACAAACCACTTGTCCGGTTGCTGCTGAGCTATTTTCCGATGCCCAGGTTTTCCACCAGTCGCAGTCTGTGGGTGATGATGACATTATTCACGTAGTGGAAGAAGTGTGTAAAGAGGTGTCGGACGATGAGGAGACACGGTTGTTAGACAGTGGTGAAGTTGTTGTCAGGGCAGGAAGTCCGAGGGGGGAACAGACTGAGGGATCGGAGGATGATGAGGTGACAGACCCAAGCTGGGTGAACACAGTGCTTCTGAGGCGGAGGCGAGTCCTATAGCAGAACAGGTTGGAAGAGGCAGTGGTGGGGCCAGACGGAGAGGCAGGGCCAGAGCTGGTGCATCAGTGCCAAATGTTTCCCGTAGTCAAGCTCCCGTGGCGAGGGCTAGATTTTCAGAAGTCTGGAGGTTCTTTAAAGAATCACCGGATGACCGACGGGCTGTGGTGTGCAACCTGTGCCAAACCAGGATCAGCAGGGGTTCCACAACTACTAGCTTAACTACCACCAGTATGCGCAGGCATCTGAATGCTAAACACCCCACTCAATGGCACCAAGCCCGTTCACCTCCGGCCGGGCACACCACTGCTCCTTCCCCTGTGTCATCTGCTAGTCACCCCCTGCCCAGGACCACGGCCCAAACACCTCCCGTGCGAAAACCCCATCTTCGCCTCCACGATCCTCCACAGCATCCACCAGCGTTCAGCTCTCCATACCCCAGACGCTGGAGCGCAAAAGGAAGTATAGCGCAACCCACACGCCCAAGCCCTCAACATCCACATCTCTAAGTTGCTTAGCCTGGAGATGCTGCCCTATAGGCTGGTAGAGACCGAGGCCTTTCGAAACCTCATGGCGGCGGCCGCCCCTCGGTATTCGGTCCCCAGCCGCCACTACTTTTCCCGATGTGCCGTCCCAGCCCTGCACAAGCACGTGTCAGAGAACATCATCCATGCCCTGACCAACGCCGTTTCTGACAAGGTCCACCTGACCATGTGGACGAGTGCTGCCGGGCAGGGCCACTATATATCGCTGACGGCACATTGGGTTAACTTGGTGGAGGCTGGGACCGAGTCTGACCCTGGGGCTGGTCATATACTGCCGACGCCGAGGATTGCGGGGCCTACCTCGGTCCAGGTCTCAAAGGCCTACTATGCCTCCTCCTCCTCCCACCCCTCCTCCACCTCCTCCTCCTCCGAATTACCATCCGTGGGCATGGCGCCATCAGTCGGTAGCTCTAGGCACAGCAGCAGTGCCGTCGCTAAGCGACAGCAGGCGGTGCTCAAACTGCTGAGCCTAGGCGATAAAAGGCACACCGCCCAAGAGCTATTACAGGGCATCGCCGCGCAGACTGATCTGTGGCTGGCACTGCTGAATCTGAAGCCAGGCATGGTTGTGTGTGACAACGGCCGTAACCTGGTGGCAGCTCTGCAACTCGGCAGACTGACACATGTGCCATGCCTGGCCCATGTGTTAAATCTCATAGTTCAGCGTTTCCTCAAGACATACCCCAATCTGTCTGATTTGCTCACGAAGGTGCGCCGCATCTGTGCGCATTTCAGGAAGTCCAGCACAGATGCTGCCACTCTCAGGGCAGTGCAGCGCCGCCTCCAACTGCCCGCTCACCGACTGTTGTGCGACGTGCCCATGAAGTGGAATTCAACATTAACCATGTTATCCAGAGTTTACCAGCAGCGCAGAGCGATTGTAGACTGCCAGATGTCAACTTCCACCAGAACTGGTAGTCAGGTCAGTCAGCTTCCTCAAGTCTACAATGAGGAGTGGACGTGGATGTCTGATATCTGTCAGGTGCTGAGTAACTTTGAGGAGTCAACACAAACTCTCTGGTCAGCATGAAGTCGGAAGCTTTGCGCTCGTCACAAGAGACGGGGGAAGAAGATTCCCTTGTTGATAGCCAAAGCACCCTCAGGTCTGTTTCTCAGCGCATATCGGAGGAGGTGGAGGAGGATGAGGAGGAAGAGGAGGAGAATGTTGGCGAGACACAAGAGGGGAGCATTGCTCAGACCTTCACTGTTCAGCGTGTATGGGCAGAAGAAGAGGAGTTGGAGGAGTTGGAGGAGGAGGAAATGGACAGTCAGGCCAGTGAGGGGAGTGAATTCTTGAGAGTTGGGACTCTGGCGCATATGGCAGATTTCATGCTAGGCTGCCTATCCCGTGACCCTCGCGTTCAAAGAATTTATTCCAGCACCGATTACTGGGTATTCACTCTCCTGGACCCACGGTACAAGCAAAATCTTTCCACTCTCATCCCTGGAGAGGAAAGGAGTGTGAGAATGCATGAATACCAGCAGGCCCTGGTGCACAAGCTGAAACAGTATTTCCCTTCTGACAGCGCTAGCGGCAGAGGGCGTACTTCTGCGGGACAAGTAGCGAGGGAGAGTAGGCGAGCAGGCAGCTTGTCCAGCACTGGCAGGGGTACGCTTTACAAGGCCTTTGCCAGTTTTATGTCACCCCAGCAAGACACTGTCACCTGTCCCCAGTCTCGGCAGAGTAGGGCTGATCTTTACAGAAAGATGGTGAGGGAGTTGGCGTGGCTGACCATACCATCGTCCTAAATGATCACACAGCTCCCTACAACTACTGGGTTTCAAAGCTGGACATGTGGCACGAACTGGCGCTGTACGCCTTGGAGGTTCTTGCCTGCCCTGCCGCTAGCGTGTTGTCTGAGCGGGTTTTCAGTGCAGCTGGTGGCATCATCACCGATAAGCGCTGACAGGCTGACGCTTATCAAGATGAATAAAGCCTGGATTTCTCCGGATTTTCATTCTCTACCAGGTAAGAGAAGCTCAACCTGAATAATGTATGCACTCCTCTTCCTCCTCATTGTCCTCCTTCTCCTCCTCTTTGTACACTAAAGCAGAGGAAACTGGCTATTTTTTGCCAGGGCCAACTGGCTCTAGCTATAGTACTCTATGTATTTAATTTTTCTGGAGGGACACCTACCCAGTCCTCTGTTTTAATCAATTTTTGGGAGTGCCACATACAGGCACTCAATCTATTTAATTTTTCTGGAGGACCACCTACCTGCTCCTCTGGTTTGAAAACTTTTTTGGACTGCCACATACAGGCACTATCCAAATTAAATTGTCTCCATAGCAGCCTCCACATGTTGTCTTTTTAGCTGGCTCCACACGTTGTCTCCATTGCTACCTCCACACGTCATCGCCATAGCTGCCTCCAAAAGTCGTCCATATAGCTGCCTCCATACATGGTCTCCTTATCAAACGAACTGTGTCAGGCAGAATTTTGGGTTGTTTTCATGGATTCCACATCAAACTTGTTAACTTTGTCGCCACCCTGCTGTGTAATCCACAAAATATACTGGCAAACTTTTATCATTTACTGATATTATTTCAGCGCTTCTTGCGCATCTGTTTACATTCCCCTCACCCGCCATAACCCAAACTTATAAGAACGCTACTACACTTGATCTTATACAAAAGGTTCTTAGAAGTGCTGTTTGGGGAGTAGCCTAGAGACAGGGGCTTGGATAGGCGAAAGCTCGCCTGGCAGCGGAGCGCCAGCTCCATCCCAAGATCCAACTAACATAGTTTTAACTGCAGCACCTTTAATCTACTACTAGTTCACTGCCTCCATACATCGTCCCCTTATCAAACGAGCTGTGTCAGGCAGAATTTTCAGGTGTTTCACCAGATACATAGTGGAACTCGGCCCATCTGTCGCCGCCATGCTGGAGACCTGAAGTTGCAATCATAGCAGCGCAATATGGATGCCCCATACTGTCGCTCTTAATCATGAAACCATTTCCGTAAAAACAATTAAAAATAGAACCACTATGCTATTCCATTATTCCTAGGTGAAATATTCAAACGACCCGGCCTGCTTTGAAAATTATAATTTTTTCAAAGTAAACGCTTCTGGCCCCCAGGCCCATTTTGGGTGGGGAGGAGCCGAGAGACAGGGGCTTGGACAGGCGAAATCTCGCCTGGCAGTGGACCGCCAGCTCCATCCCAAGATTAGGCAGCCTCAGAGGCATCCATGCATGCTGCCCCTGCTATTTCCTGTCCATTTAGCCTCCACGATCCTCCACAGTGTCCACCAATGTCTCATTTCAACTCTCTATACCCTAGACGCTGGAGCACGAGAGGATATGCAGCACATCATCCCCTTATCAAACGAGCTGTGTCAGGCAGAATTTTCAGGTGTTTCACCAGATACATAGTGGAACTCGGCCCATCTGTCGCCGCCATGCTGGAGACCTGAAGTTGCAATCATAGCAGCGCAATATGAATGCCCCATACTGTCGCTCTTAATCATGGAAGTCGTCTCCATGGCTGCCTCCACATGTCGTCCCCTTATCAAAAGAGCTGTGTTAGGCTCATTTTTCGGGTGTTTCACCAGATACGTTATGGAACTTGGTCACTATGTCGCCACCATGCTGTGTTATCGACTAAATATACCGTCAACCTTTTGTTCACATAGGAAATCATTTCACCTCCTTTGGTGAAACCTGAGTCCATTTAGGGTATGTCGCCATGAGACTCTCTAGCCTGCCACTGCTGCCTCTGCCTCTGCATGCCGTCCCCTATAGTGTCAGGGTCAATTATTGCATGTTTTAGATGCTATCTAGCCTCATTCGGTCACTCTGTCATGGCCATGCTGTTGCCCATAATTTTGGCATAATGGTGCGATTAAGCAGCCTCAGAGGCATCCATGCATGCTGCCCCTGCTGTTTCCTGTCCATTTCCGTGGTGTTTCCATCCTTTTCTGAGGTTCCCAGGTGTTTGGCCAAGCTTCCCTGTGCAGAGCCTTGGTCCCCTTGAAAAATGCTCGAGTCTCCCATTGACTTCAATGGGGCTTGTTATTCGAGACGAGCACTCGAGCATTGGGAAAAGTTTGTCTCGAATAACGAGTACCCGAGCATTTTAGTGCTCGCTCATCTCTAGTCAGAGGCAAAAGGAGATACAATATTCTGTGATAAAACTGACCAGGGGGTTGTTTTCTTTTCTTCCATCATTGACTCAAGTGTGCCCCTGCATGGGGATCAGTGGGGGAGACCTACGTGTCAGGTGTGGGGAGATGGGGAGAAAATGAATGCCCTAATGTATTCAGGGGCAGGAACATCATTGATTTTGGCATCGACAGTTAAAGACAATTTTGATTATCCTAAAAAAGTGGGTGGCAAAGATTTGGGTAATGATATTCGGCCTCCCCCTCTTCTTGGACTGGAGAAATTTTTGCAGAAGACCACGGTCCAAGATGTTATCCTCTGATTCCCAGGATCTTTCCTCTGGCCCAAACCCCTTCCAGTAGACAAGGAAGAACAGTTTCCCTCTAACCATCTTCATAAAGGACCTCCTTTACCTAGAAGCGGTTCAGGATGACTGGTTTCGAGAGAGAGACGTGGAAGGAGTTCGGGATGCACATGGAGGGAGGAAGGTGCATCTTACACGTCACTGGATTTATGCGCTTCAGAACTTCAAATGGACCCAGGAAACGAGGACCAAGCTTATAGCTAGGTATCTTCAAATGGACTTACCTGGAAAACAGCCATACTTTATCCCCTGGAGAGAAGACTGGAGAAAATCGGCGCTTCTTGTCCGCAGGCGTCTTGGTGCTGACGGATGCCCGGAGTAAAGATTGACATGTTTATTCCCAGATGGATCTGAGATCTTAGACCAATTCCTCCACGGCAGGAACATCAGAGCTCTCAGCAAGTGGGAGATAAGGATGAGGATGTAGTCCATGTACAATAAAATATGGAGCAGAGCCGGCAGATTCAGAGTCCAGCGAGTTGTAAGAGAATCCTGGCCAAAGTAGTAGGGTGGACCAGTTGTCCTGTCAGGCGGAGACAAAATGGCGGAGATAGCAGCCTACGGTCAGATTAACCCTCTAAAGTTGTACATTGGACTGTGGATGATCCGCAGACAAGAAGTACAGCTTCACTTGTAGTTGACTGCACAGGGATCGCCAAGGGATCGGATGTGAAAGGGGAGTCCATGAAGCCGGAAGATGTGCAGGAAGAACAGGCTGGCAAGGCATGGAGCTGACAGCAGACCTGGCAGAGGGACAAAGTGAGAACCAGTCGGTTACCACCCAGATTACAGTATTACCTGAGAAATATAGAAGATCAGTGATAAAGTCCATTGCCACATGAGTCCACGGGCCGATGGGTATCATTAATGGCAGAAGAAGACCAGCAGGTTTAAGACGAGATGGCTTGTTTCGAGCTGCAGGAAGTGCAGGAGCCCACAAAATCCCGTACATCCTTGACCACATCCGCCAGTAGAAAAAGGAAATGAGGGTGACAGAGCGTTGCACCCCAGGGTGCCCAGCCACAAGAGAAAAAAGAAAGGAGAAATGTGGGATAAACTGTCGGTAGTAATTGGCGAAGGCCAGGAGTCTCTGGATAGCTCTTAGCCCCACTGAACGCGGCCACTGAAGTACTGCAGACTACTTTGCAGGATCCATCTGTAGTCCCTTGTCTGAGATAATATAGCCTAGGAACGGGAAACTCCTCTGATGAAACTGGCACTTCACGACCGGGAATGTTCCTGGGACAGACAGACTCCCAAGGGTGACAGAGAATGGGAGGAACATGGTGTCTGCGCTGCACCGAGGAGGGATGGTCCATGCGCCCTGCATGGCGCATGTGTTCAATCTGGTTGTCAACAGGTTGCTGAAGCCTTCCACCCATCTGCAAGACTTTCTAAAAATGGCCAGGACACTGTGCACGCACTTCAGCACATCCTCCTCGAGTTGCAGCGCCAGATGCAAGAGGATCGTAGTACTCCCGTGTATAACTTTGATGTCAGCCACTGGCAGCTCAGTGCCCCTCTATAGTGAGGTCAGCGCCCCTCTATAGTGAGGTCATTGCCCCTCTATAGTGAGGTCAGTGCCCCTCTATAGTGAGGTCAGCGCTCCTCTATAGTGAGGTCAGTGCCCCTCTATAGTGAGGTCATTGCCCCTCTATAGTGAGGTCAGTGCCCCTCTATGGTGAGATCAGTGCCCCTCTATGGTGAGGTCAGTGCCCCTCTATAGTGAGGTCAGTGCCCCTCTATAGTGAGGTCAGTGCCCCTCTATGGTGAGGTCAGTGCCCCTCTATAGTGAGGTCAGTGCCCCTCTATGGTGAGGTCATTGCCCCTCTATGGTGAGGTCAGTGCCCTTCTATGGTGAGGTCAGTGCCCCTCTATGGTGAGGTCAGTGCCGCTCTATGGTGAGGTCATTGCCCCTCTATGGTGAGATCAGTGCCCCTCTATAGTGAGGTCAGTGCCCCTCTATAGTGAGGTCAGTGCCCCTCTATAGTGAGGTCAGCGCTCCTCTATAGTGAGGTCAGTGCCCCTCTATAGTGAGGTCATTGCCCCTCTATAGTGAGGTCAGTGCCCCTCTGTGGTGAGGTCAGCGCCCCTCTATAGTGAGGTCATTGCCCCTCTATGGTGAGGTCAGTGCCCCTCTATAGTGAGGTCAGTGCCCCTCTATGGTGAGGTCAGTGCCCCTCTATAGTGAGGTCAGTACCCCTCTATGGTGAGGTCAGTGCCCCTCTATGGTGAGGTCAGTGCCCCTCTATGGTGAGGTCATTGCCCCTCTATGGTGAGCTCAGTGCCCCTCTATGGTGAGGTCAGTGCCCCTCTATGGTGAGGTCATTGCCCCTCTATAGTGAGGTCAGTGCCCCTTTATGTTGAGGTCAGCACTCCTCTATAGTGAGGTCAGTGCCCCTCTATGGTGAGGTCAGTGCCCCTCTGTGGTGAGGTCAGTGCCCCTCTGTGGTGAGGTCAGTGCCCCTGTATAGTGAGGTCAGCGCCCCTCTACAGTGAGGTCATTTCCCCTCTATAGTGAGGTCATTGCCCCTCTACAGTGAGGTCAGTGCCCCTCTATAGTGAGGTCAGTGCCCCCTCTGTAGTGAGGTCATTGCCCCTCTGTGGTGAGGTCAGCGTCCCTCTATGGTGAGTTCATTTCCCCTCTATAGTGAGGTCATTGCCCCTCTATGGTGAGGTCAGTGCCCCTCTATAGTGAGGTCAGTGCCCCTCTATAGTGATGTCAGCGCCCCTCTATAGTGAGGTCATTGCCCCTCTATGGTGAGGTCATTTCCCCTCTATAGTGAGGTCAGTGCCCCTCTATAGTGAGGTCAGTGCCCCTCTATGGTGAGGTCAGTGCCCCTCTATAGTGAGGTCATTGCCCCTCTATGGTGAGGTCATTTCCCCTCTATAGTGAGGTCATTGCCCCTCTATGGTGAGGTCAGTGCCCCTCTATAGTGAGGTCAGTGCTTCTCTATAGTGATGTCAGCGC